>NC_091293.1:2094261-2129144 GCF_038502225.1 Cherax quadricarinatus
TGTATGAAGATTGACTTATACCAGCCGACGGACATTTTGTGTCGCCAGCAGGCTGACCTCACAGCCAGCTACCCGAGTAAGTGTCCACCAGCCTGTTTGCTTCCTGCTTACTGGTCAGTCCTTGTGTCTTAGTGTTTATCTGCTTATTTGCATTACTTCTGAGGGATTGACCCAGGTTTGCAAATCAAGCCAAGCCACCAAGCCAGTTTGTGGGGGGGGGGAGTCAGCCCTACACCATCCAGCCTGTCTTAAGTACTAGCCTTGCCTGCTAAGCCAGCTTTCCACCCCTGCTGTGCTCATCGTTACAAGTTCTCAAGCCAGTCTGTGTGAAGAGTTAAGCCAAGCAAGCCAGTCAACTAACCCAGGTGACTAACCCAGTACTCCAGCAAGCCACGTGAGTTCCAACCATCACATCTCCACGAACCCTCCCGACAAACTATGCTGAAGCCCACATCTAGCCAAGCATGTAAAGAAACTAGAGAAAGTGCAAAGGTTTACAACAAGACTAGTCACAGAGCTGAGGGGCATGTCCTACGAGGAGAGGTTAAGGGAAATCGACCTAACGACACTGGATAACTAACTAATGACACTGGAGGACATGATAACGACATAAAATACTGAGAGGAATTGACAAGGTGGACAGAGACAGAATGTTCCAGAGATTGGACACAGCAACAAGGGGACACAGTTGGAAATTGAAAACACAGATGAATCCCAGGGATGTTAGGAAGTATTTCTTCAGTCATATAGTCAGGAAGTGGAATAGCTTGGGAAGCGATGTAGTGGAGGCAGGATCCATTCATAGCTTTAAGCAGAGGTATGATAAAGCTCATGGTGCGGGGAGTGAGACTCAGTAGAGGCCAGTGAAGAGGCGGGGCCAGGAGCTATGACTCGACCCCTGCAACCACAACTAGGTGAATACAACTAGGCGAGTACATATGGGTTACCAACATGGAACAAACTAACGCTGACACTTGTGGGTTACCAACATGGAACATTAACACTGACTTACGTGGGCTACCAACATGGAACACAAACACGAACACGCTCGACCCACATGAGCAGGACAAAATTACTCATGGGGAATTTTAACCATTGGGAGACTGACTCTGAAAATCATAAAGCACATGAGGACCAGAGACGTGGAGAGCCAATATGTTGGAGGCGATACTAGAAAACTTCATGTACCAAAATGTTGGGGACACAACCAGAGTGCAGACGATGAACCAGTAAGGTTGGACGTCTTGTTCACCTTGAACAGTTCAGGTACAGGAGATATCACACACGTAAGGCCCCTGGGCGCTAGCAACACGTGGTCCTGATTTTCGAATATATAGTAGAGTTAACAATGGAGAGTGAAGCAGTACGAGAAGGAGGGGAGAAACCAAACTTCCAAAAAGGGGACTACACAGGTATGAGGCAATTTCTACATGAGGTGCAGTGGGTAAGCGAGCTAGTTTGGAAGACAGTAAATGAAATGATGGAACACGTGACCACAAAGTGCAGAAATGTAGTGGAGAAGTTCGTGCCAAGGGGCAACAGAAACAACGGGAAGACCCGAGTAAGCCCGTGGTTCACCCCGGAGGTGTAGAGAAGCCAAAGCTAAGTGTGCTAGAGTATGGAAAAGGTATAGAAGGCAAAGGACCCAGAAAAGCAGAGGGCTGAGCCAAAGAGCTAAAAATGAATTAGACTTTGCATCGGCAGTGACTATCAGTGAATATAATGTTGGGTGTGGGAATTCGTACCTAGACACTTCATATGACATAAGTGCTCAAGTAACTCAACATAAACTGCGTGAAATGGACGCAAAAATGTAAGTGATGCAAGAACAAGTAAGACAAGGAGTGTGAAGGACACTTCTTATGTGCCTGGTGGTTATTTTGCATATTATACACACTTTCATCACCACTGTAAATACTAAGTAATTATTTGGTAATGTACATGAAATAATATATTATATATATATATATATATATATATATATATATATATATATATATATATATATATATATATATATATATATATATATATATATGCAAAACAACCACTCTGAAAGAATAGAGAAATTCCAAGCGCTTTCGTGACTACTCACATTATCAAGGAACTATGAAAGTAAAGCATCCAAGGAAGCTATATAAGGGGTCTGGCCAACACTTCACTATCAGATCCCACAACGGTTAAACACCTGACGCGCGCCGACCCAACTTGGATAGGTCCTTTGCACAACTCACCCACAAACTATTCTACCCAAGAAAATTTAAAAATTATTATTTGTCCAGTGTATTATTAAATTCTTCCCAAATTCTATTAATTATAAATGGATCTAATTTATATAAACCAAAGGAAATATTCATATTACTGTCAAAACTGCTTTTTATGAAACAAGATTCAATTATATTCCTGTCGACCATGGACTTGCTTGATACTACTTTCTCAACTTTTTGAAAATCAATTGGATGGTTAAAATCTCTTACATGAATAAATAGAGCATTGGAATCTTGTCCAGTTCTAATGCTATATTTATGTTGTTTTAATCTTAGTTCGAGATTTTTACCAGTTTGACCGTAATAAACTTTATCGCAAATTTTACAAGGAATCTTATAGACACATCCATCAGCATTTTGGGGGGAATTCTTTATCAAAAGTTTTTTTGATTGTATCAAGATTTTTGAATACAACTTTAATATTAAAAGTCTTAAGAAGAGAAGGCATATCAACCAAGTTTTCATGGTAAGGGAGAACCAACATATTTTTAGTTGAATAAGGCTGGTTGTCCCTTTTTGGATTATAAAAAGTATTTCTAGCAACTTTAAAAGATTTATCAATTACATTTCTTGGGTATTTTAAATCATTACCTATTTCATAAAGTTTGGATATTTCCTCATCTATGAACTCAGGACTACAAGTTCGTAAAGCTCTCAAAAACATTGATGAGAAAACAGACAGTTTGACTATCTTGATGCGAGGAATAATAGTGGACATAGGAACAGTTATTTGTAGGTTTTCTGTAAATTTTAAATTTGAATTCATTATTACCCTTAATAATTAAAACATCTAGAAAAGGCAATGAGTTATTTTCTTCAAACTCAACAGTAAAGTTTATAGAATGGGCTAAGCTATTTAATTTTCCTAGGAAATGGTGTATATCTACATTTTTGGGCATAAGACACAAAATATCATCAACATATCTGAACCATTTAGCTCTATTAGGGAGGATTGTGTTAAGTAACCTTGTTTCAAAAAATTCCATGTATAGGTTACTAAGATTAATGATAAGTTTTACACACAGAAGTTTGGTATGGCAATGGGAAATCCTCTTTCACCTGTTCTTAGTAACCTATACATGGAATTTTTTGAAACAAGGTTGCTTAACACAATCCTCCCTAATAAGAGCTAAATGGTTCAGATATGTTGATGATATTTTGTGTTTTATGCCCAAAAATGTAGATATACACCATTTCCTAGGAAAATTAAATAGCTTAGCCCATTCTATAAACTTTTCTGTTGAGTTTGAAGAAAATAACTCATTGCCTTTTCTAGATGTTTTAATTATTAAGCCAAGATCGCAAGTTCTGCCTATTCGGCACGATATATATATATATATATATATATATATATATATATATATATATATATATATATATATATATATATATACATATATATATACATACATATATATATATATATATATATATATATATAAATATATATATAAATATATATATATAAATATATATATATAAATATATATATATATATATATATATATATATATATATATATATATATTATACACACACACACACAGATCTCTGGCTGAAGGAGACTCGAACCTACGAACCTTGGAACAAGGTACGCAGTGTTATACCAATCTCACCACACTGGACAATACCTTAACATGCAGCTTGTGCTACACGTTGATTCAAGGCAGCCAGCTTTCAGGGAGAAGGCTTACAGCTTTTCATCTCATCCCCTGCATGCATCAGCCTTACTAGAGATTTTAACAATGCAAGGAATTCGCAACAGCGACATTTTTTGGGTTATCTTAGGTTACTTACACATATTATGCTAAGTATGTTTTTTTGTATTTTCTTTTCAGGTTGCCATCTCCATTTGCTTCTAGAGGATCCTGTATGATGTTTCCAACATTGTTCATGGCCAAACAATGATGTTCCATGGACGTAAATCAAAATTTTTGTTTTTTCTCATTTTTCTCAGAAGTTATTCTCCTTCAAATCCTTCTTCTTCACTTATTTGTGCATATAATGACATTATTTTTGCACAAATTATTCAGCAGTCATTGTTTTATAAAGCTAGAGAGAATTTGCAATAGCTTTTACCATTTTTTAAAACCGAATTTCAAAATTTTTTTTCAGATAGAAGATTTAGACATTATGACGAATTGCTCTATACGTAGGGTTATTAGCCTTTCATTAATCATGTAAAATCAACTAGGGCCTTTTATATCATACCAGTATTGCCAAAAGAGATTGAGAGTGATGTCATATGAAATTTGGAATATATATTTTTTTTCTATTTCTTTTCAGGCAAACTTCATGGAACTTCAAGCATACAAGTTTCAAGGGCTTCCTAACAGGCTGTAAAAATTTCAATAAAATCGGAGTAAAAAAAAATATTTCATTCCTCCCTCCTTAACCTTTCCTGGGACAGAGGGTTTTTAGGGCTAGGAGGGAAAAAAGACTGGCAAGAAATGACAATAATCCTACAATAACTGAAAACACTTCTGGAGCAGAGGCATGGACATTGGCCTCTACTCCAGAGCAACAGATATTAGAGCCAGCGAATAAAACCCCCCTAAATTCCACCAATAAAACGACATTTGTCTTTGCAAACATACAGGGTCTAAATCTGTCAAAAAACAACAAAATTCCTTACATCAAGGGACTGCTCATGGAGTCAAACGCAATGTTTGCAGCTTTCACAGAGACCCACATAAAGGATCATTATGACAACGAAGTATGGATTCCAGGTTATAACATATTCAGATCCGACAGACTAAACAGGCAACAATGGGGGGTTGGTCTATACTTCACAGTTGCTCATTCGCACAGAACTACTGAACACCTCAAATGATGTGGTTGAAGTTTTTGGCGGT
Organism: Cherax quadricarinatus; assembly: GCF_038502225.1. Classification (NCBI taxonomy): domain Eukaryota; kingdom Metazoa; phylum Arthropoda; class Malacostraca; order Decapoda; family Parastacidae; genus Cherax; species Cherax quadricarinatus. The sequence goes on from NC_091293.1 coordinate 2,099,384, forward strand.
AAAGATTAAAAACCAAAACCTTGTTGTTGTGGTAGTATACAAGCCTCCAGATGCAACTTCCCAGCAATTCCAGGAGCGGCTTGTGAAAACTGACCACTGTCTAGAAAATCTCCCAACTCCTGCCCTAAACATCTTACTACTAGATTTCAACTCGAGGCACCTAAAATGGAGGAGCATAGCAAACAATGTTTTAGCAGAGATCACCCCGGGAGGCAGCTCAGATGAAAACTCACACACAAACGAACTATTAAATCTCTGCACCAAATTCACCTTAAACCAGCAAATAATAGAGCCTACAAGACTAGAAAATACTATGCTGGACCTCATCTTCACTAACAACGATGATCTGATACGTAATATAACTGTATCAAAGACAATACCCTCAGATCACAACATAATAGAGGTACAGACATGTATGCACAGGGCTTCTGACCAGTAAAATGTGAGCAGTCATGAAGGTCTCTTCACGAAATTCAATTTCAATAACAAAAACATACAATGGGATCAAGTAAACCATGTCCTAAATGAAACAAGCTGGGAAGATATCCTAAACAACATGGACCCGAACATTTGCCATGAAAAAAATGAATTTTGTGGTTGTTGAGATCTGCTCAAGACACATTCCATTAAGAAAAAGAAAGAGAACGCAGGCAAGAGAGATACATGATAATATACACTTGGAAGGTCCTGGAGGGATTGATACCAAACCTACACACGAAAATCATTCCCTATGGGAGCAAAAAACTCGGCAGGAGATGCAACATTTCCCCCCAAAAAAGTAGGGGCGCAACGAGTACACTGAGAGACATCATAATAAGTGTTCGGGGTCCAAGACTGTTCAACTGCCTCCCAGCCTACATAAGAGGGTTTACCAATAGACCCCTGACTGTCTTTAAGAAGGCACTGGACAGGCACCTAAAGTCAGTACCTGACGAACTGGGCTGTAGTTCGTACGTCAGCTTGCGTGCGGCCAGTAATAACAGCCTGGTTGATCAGACCCTGATCCACCATGAGGCCTGGTCTCAGACCGAGCCGCGGGGGCGTTGACCACCGAAACCCTCTCCAGGTAAACTCCAGGTAAACATGGGTCAGATTTTTTGATTCGGCCAAAATTCCACAAAAGCTTTCTATAAAATTAATTTTTAGATACAAACACAAAAGTTGACTCACCGTGGATGAGCCCAGAGCCGCCAAGAGTCTGTGGTCAGTCAAACAAACGGGCTTCCACATGGATAAATTGTCATTTTTGTGGAAATTGGTGTCACGCCCCTTGTGCAGATATCCCAGAACTAGCTACAAGCAGTATTAAAACAGAGAAGTGTTTCTGGGTATGCCCAAATGAGGAAAATCTGTGGACTAAAATCACAAGGGTATTAAAAGAGGACAACATCAAAGCTGCTTTCATAGAAAACCTGGAAGCTTTCTACAACAGATGGGAACATAAAAAGTCTGGGCTGAATGGTACTGCCCTTGATACTGGCCATGTAGTCACAAACTGTAAGGCTGGAGGTGATGTCCTGGGAGACAGTAATAGTAAAGCTGGAGGTGCTGTCCTGGGAGACAGTAATGGTGAAGCTGGAGGTGCTGTCCTGGGAGACAGAAATGGTGAAGCTGGAGATACTGTCCTGGGAGACAGTAATGGTGAAGCTGGAGATTTTGTCCAGGTAGTCGGGAATTATACGCAGGAAGGAATACATATAAATGACCTCATAGGGGACAGGAGCCATAGTAGGGAAACAAGTGTAGTCAAAGATAAGATAAAACCAATATTGCAAACTAGAAATACCGCAGGAAATAGCAAACAAGAGGACTCCAATAGCAATAGTGAGGATAAATTACCAAAAACAACTGGTGGGAGCTCCATTGTTGGTGCTAGGGAGGATAGAAGTAAGACAGGGAAACATGCACCAATAGGGAATACAGTCACAGAAACCCAAGGCAAGCGGAAACCAAGCCTGTGCACATACTATGCACTTGGTATCTGCTGGCATGGGAAATCTGGAAAAACAGATGGGACGTGCAACTACGACCACCCTAGAAAATGCCATGCCCATATGACAACAGGAAAATGCAAACTCCCTTCCTGTAAGCTTTTTCACCCTGAAATGTGTACCTCTTCAGTACAGGAAAGACTGTGCTATAACTTAAATTGCCAGGCATACCATCTAAAGGGGACAAAAAGAAACAAAACATCCAGGCCATGGGAAAACCTGGGTAGCCACAGCCACTCAAGAGGGAGAGGTTTTTTAGTGCCAGGAAGGAAAAAAAACTGGCAGGAAATGGCAGAAATCGTACACCAAATCCAGTCATTCCTGGAGTGGAACCACAGTCGATGGCCTCCACTCCAAACCAACAGATACAGATACTAATGCCGGAAAAAAAATCCCCCCCCAGTACCAACAATACCACCAGTCCGATGACATTCTTCTTTGCAAATATACAGGGTCTAAAGCCAGCAACAAACAACAAAATACCTTTCATCCGTGGACTGCTTGCAGAGGCAAAGGCAATGTTCGCGGCTTTCACTGAGACCCACATAAAGAATCACTTGGACAATGAAATATGGATCCCAGGTTACAACCTATACAGATGTGACAGAGTGAACAGGCAAAAGGGGGGGGGTTGGCCTGTACATTGCAGAGTCACTTGTTTGCACAGAACTGCTTAATGCCTCAAATGACGTAGTGGAAGTTTTAGCAGTAAAGGTCGAGAACCAAAACCTAGTCATTGTGGTAGTCTACAAGCCTCCGGATGCAACATCCCAGCAATTCCAGGAACAGCTGTTAAAAATTGACCACCGTCTGGAAAATCTTCCAGCTCCTGCACCCAACATCTTGCTCCTGGGGGATTTCAACTTAAGGTACCTAAAATGGAGGAATATAGCAAATAATATTGTTGCAGTAATAACACCAGGAGGCAGCTCTGATGAAAACTCACACTCACACGAGCTTTTAAATCTCTGCACAAAATTCAATTTAAACCAGCAAATAATAGAGCCTACTAGACTGGAGAATACACTAGACCTCATCTTCACTAACAATGATGATCTGATAAGAAATGTCACCATATCAAAAACAATATACTCAGATCACAACATAATTGAGGTTCAGACATGTATGCGAGGAGCCCCAGACCGACAAAATGAGACTAGTCACGAGGGAGCATTCACCAAATTCAACTTCAATAACAAAAACAAAGTGGGACCAAGTAAACCAAGTCCTAACCGATATAAGCTGGGAAGATATACTAAGCAACACAGACCCAAACTTATGCCTAGAACAGATTAACTCGGTGGCACTCGATGTATGCACAAGGCTTATTCCTCTAAGAAAAAGGAGGAGTAGATGTAAAATAGAAAGAGATAGGCGCTCCCTTTACAGGCGACGGAAAAGAATAACAGAGCGGCTAAAAGAGGTCAATATATCTGAAATGCGCAGGGAGACACTGGTCAGAGAAATAGCAAGCATAGAACTTAAGCTAAAAGAATTCTTTAGGAGTCAGGAATCGCGGGAAGAACTAAAAGCTATAAATGAAATCGAAAGAAACCCAAAGTATTTCTTCTCCTATGCCAAATCAAAATCGAGAACAACGCCCAGTATTGGGCCCCTACTTAAACAAGATGGGTCCTACACAGATGACAGCAAGGAAATGAGTGAGCTACTCAAGTCCCAATATGACTCAGTTTTTAGCAAGCCGCTAACCAGACTGAGAGTCGAAGATCAAAATGAATTTTTTATGAGAGAGCCACAAAATTTGATTAACACAAGCCTATCCGATGTTATCCTGACGCCAAATGACTTCGAACAGGCGATAAATGACATGCCCATGCACTCTGCCCCAGGGCCAGACTCATGGAACTCTGTGTTCATCAAGAACTGGAGAGGGAGCATGGACACGGGGGTCGTCCCTCAGTTACTAAAAACAACAGACATAGCCCCACTCCACAAAGGGGGCAGTAAAGCAACAGCAAAGAACTACAGACCAATAGCACTAACATCCCATATCATAAAAATCTTTGAAAGGGTCCTAAGAAGCAAGATCACCACCCATCTAGAAACCCATCAGTTACACAACCCAGGGCAACATGGGTTTAGAACAGGTCGCTCCTGTCTGTCTCAACTACTGGATCACTACGACAAGGTCCTAAATGCACTAGAAGACAAAAAGAATGCAGATGTAATATATACAGACTTTGCAAAAGCCTTCGACAAGTGTGACCATGGCGTAATAGCGCACAAAATGCGCGCTAAAGGAATAACAGGAAAAGTCGGTCGATGGATCTATAATTTCCTCACTAACAGAACACAGAGAGTAGTCGTCAACAGAGTAAAGTCCGAGGCAGCTACGGTGAAAAGCTCTGTTCCACAAGGCACAGTACTAGCTCCCATCTTGTTCCTCATCCTCATATCCGACAGACAAGGATGTCAGCCACAGCACCGTGTCTTCCTTTGCAGATGACACCCGAATCTGCATGACAGTGTCTTCCATTGCAGACACTGCAAGGCTCCAGGCGGACATCAACCAAATCTTTCAGTGGGCTGCAGAAAACAATATGAAGTTCAACGATGAGAAATTTCAATTACTCAGATATGGTAAACATGAGGAAATTAAATCTTCATCAGAGTACAAAACAAATTCTGGTCACAAAATAGAGCGAAACACCAACGTCAAAGACCTGGGAGTGATTATGTCGGAGGATCTCACCTTCAAGGACCATAACATTGTATCAATCGCATCTGCTAGAAAAATGACAGGATGGATAATGAGAACCTTCAAAACTAGGGAGGCCAAGCCCATGATGACACTCTTCAGGTCACTTGTTCTATCTAGGCCGGAATATTGCTGCACTCTAACAGCACCTTTCAAGGCAGGTGAAATTGCCGACCTAGAAAATGTACAGAGAACTTTCACGGCGCGCATAACGGAGATAAAACACCTCAATTACTGGGAGCGCTTGAGGTTTCTAAACCTGTATTCCCTGGAACGCAGGAGGGAGAGATACATGATTATATACACCTGGAAAATCCTAGAGGGACTAGTACCGAACTTGCACACGAAAATCACTCACTACGAAAGCAAAAGACTTGGCAGACGATGCACCATCCCCCCAATGAAAAGCAGGGGTGTCACTAGCACGTTAAGAGACCATACAATAAGTGTCAGGGGCCCGAGACTGTTCAACTGCCTCCCAGCACACATAAGGGGGATTACCAACAGACCCCTGGCAGTCTTCAAGCTGGCACTGGACAAGCACCTAAAGTCAGTTCCTGATCAGCCGGGCTGTGGCTCGTACGTTGGTTTGCGTGCAGCTAGCAGCAACAGCCTGGTTGATCAGGCGCTGATCCACCAGGAGGCCTGGTCACAGACCGGGCCGCGGGGGCGTTGACCCCCGAAACTCTCTCCAGGTAAACTGACTCACCGTGGATGAGCACAGAGCCGCCACACTCAACACTGACTCACCATGGATGAGCCCAGAGCAACCACACTCAACACTGACTCACCGTGGATGAGCACAGAGCCGCCACACTCAACACTGACTCACCGTGGATGAGCACAGAGCCGCCACACTCAACACTGACTCACCGTGGATGAGCACAGAGCCGCCACACTCAACACTGACTCACCGTGGATGAGCACAGAGCCGCCACACTCAACACTGACTCACCGTGGATGAGCACAGAGCCGCCACACTCAACAATGACTCACCGTGGATGAGCACAGAGCCGCCACACTCAACACTGACTCACCATGGATGAGCACAGAGCCGCCACACTCAACACTGACTCACCGTGGATGAGCACAGAGCCGCCACACTCAACACTGACTCACCGTGGATGAGCACAGAGCCGCCACACTCAACACTGACTCACCGTGGATGAGCACAGAGCCGCCACACTCAACACTGACTCACCATGGATGAGCACAGAGCCGCCACACTCAACACTGACTCACCGTGGATGAGCACAGAGCCGCCACACTCAACACTGACTCACCGTGGATGAGCACAGAGCCGCCACACTCAACAGTATCAACAATTTCATGGTCACCTGCAAGGAAAGTATTATTAGTCAGATTTATATTGACTGTACAGTGACATCTATATTAGACTGTACAGTGACAAATATATTAGACTGTACAGTGACAAATATATTAGACTGTACAGTGACATCTATATTAAACTGTACAGTACAATCTATATTAGACTGTACAGTATCGTCTATATTAGACTGTACAGTGACATCTATATTAGACTGTACAGTATCGTCTATATTAGACTGTACAGTATCGTCTATATTAGACTGTACAGTATCGTCTATATTATGGGAAATCTGGAAAAACAGATGGGACGTGCAACTTTGACCACCCTAGAAAATGCCATGCCCATATTAATTAATTTGAACATGATACAGAGAAGTACAAGGAATACAATTTTTAAAGTGCAGCATGCCAAAGCCCCTTGTATGCAGAGCATTATGGGCACTCTTAAAATTAACTTAAGATTAACTAAGCAATCATATATTCAGTGGTACAAAAATTATTGTAAAACACGTAACAATTTAGTACAAATGAGTATTACAAAGACAGGTCATATGGTCATTTACTGTGTTGCTGTGTAATCAGTAGAATGGAGTATTATGTTAGGTAATGAAGTTAAATAGTAACAAAGTTTGATTGGGTCACAGGTTGACATTTATGAGATACAATAATGAGACATGTATGAGATACAATTTATGAGATACAATTATTCAGTATTTATTTAGTTGTGGGTGAGTGAGTGATTTTTGAGAAGAGACTTGAATTTATAAACAGACAGTATTTCTTTTATATATACAGGTAATGAATTCCAAATTTTAGGGCCTTTTATGTGCATTGAGTTTTTGCATTGTGTGAGATGGACACGAGGAACATCAAAGAGTGATCTGTGTCTTGTGTTATGGTCATGTGTTCTGTTGAGGTTGGTAAGGAGATGTTTGAGGAGAGGGTTTATGTCAGAGTTAAGTGTTCTATGTATGTAATAGGTGCAGTAATAAGTATGGATGTTTTGTATGGTGAGTAGGTTGAGTGTTTTGAATATTGGTGGAGTGTGCTGCCTGTAATGGGAATTTGTTATTCTGACTGCAGCCTTTAGTTGGGTAATTAATGGTCTGAGATGGTTTATTGTTGTTGAGCCCCATGCACAAATTCCATAGGTGAGATAGGGGTAAATAAGTGAGTGATATAGGGCCAGGAGCGCTGACTGTGGAACATAGTACCGTACCTTCGATAGTATGCCTACAGATATGACAACAGGAAAATGCAAACTCACTTCCTGTAAGCTTTTTCACCCTGAAATGTCCCTCTTCAGTACAGGAAAGACTGATATAACTTAAATTGCCAGGCAAATCATCTAAAGGGGACAAAAAGATACAAAACATCCAGGCCATGGAAAAACCTGGGTAGCCACAGCCACTCAAGAGAGGTTTTTTAGTGCCAGGAAGGAAAAAAAAACTGGCAGGAAATGGCAGAAATCGTGCGCCAAATCCAGTCATTTCTGGAGTGGAACCACAGTCGATGGCCTCCACTCCAAACCAACAGATACAGATACTAGTGCCGGAAAAGAAGTCCCCCCCACTACCACCTAAGTCCTAAACGATATAAGCTGGGAAGATAGACTAAGCAACACAGACCCCCAACTTATGCCTAGAACAGATTAACTCGGTGGCACTCGATGTATGCTCAAGGCTTATTCCTTTAAGAAAAAGGAGGAGTACATGTAAAATAGAAAGACAGGCGCTCCCTTTACAGGCTACGGAAAATAATAACAGAGCGGCTAAAAGAGGCCAACATATCTGAAATGCGTAGGGAGTCACTGGTCAGAGAAATAGCAAACATCGAACTTAAGCTAAAGGAATCTTATAGGAGTCAGGAATCGCGGGAAGAACTAAAAGCCATATGTGAAATCGAAAGAAACCCAAAGTATATCTTTTCTTATGCCGAATCAAAGTCGAGAACAACATCCAGTATTGGGCCCCTACTTAAACAAGATGGGTCCTACACAGATGGCAGCAAGGAAATGAGTGAATTACTCAAGTCCCAGTATGACTCAGTTTTTAGCAAGCCGCTAACCAGACAGAGTCGTAGATCAAAATGAATTTTTTATGAGAGCCACAGAATTTGGTACAGAATTTGGGGTGTTAATGTTGCAGTTTAAAAAGCTGTAGTGTAAAGCACCCTTCTGGCAAGACAGTGATGGAGTGAATGATGGTGAAAGTTTTTCTTTTTCGGGCCACCCTGCCTTGGTGGGAATCGGCCAGTGTGATAATAAAATAAATAAGCCTATCTGATGTTATCCTGACGCCAAATGACTTTGAGCATGTGATAAATGACATGCCCATGCACTCTGCCCCAGGGCCAGACTCGTGGAACTCCGTGTTCATCAAGAACTGCAAGAAGCCCTTATCACGAGCTTTTACCATCCTATGGAGAGGGAGCATGGACACGGGGGTCCTCCCACAGTTACTAAAAACAACAGACATAGCCCCACTCCACCGATAGCACTAACATCCCATATCATAAAAGTGTCCTAAGAAGCAAGATCGCCACCCATCTAGATACCCATCAATTACACAACCCAGGGCAACACGGGTTTAGAGCAGGTTGCTCCTGTCTGTCTCAGCTACTGGATCACTACAAGATCCTAGATGCGCTAAAAGACAAAAAGAATGCAGATGTGATATATACAGACTTTGCAAAAGCTTTTGGCAAGTGTGACCATGGCGTAATAGCGCACAAAATGCGTGCTAAAGGAATAACAGGAAAATTCGGTCGATGGGTCTATAATTTCTTCACAAACAGAACACAAAGTGTAGTAGTCAACAGAGTAAAGTCTGAGGTGGCTACGGTGAAAAGCTCTGTTCCACAATGCACAGTACTCGCTCCCATCTTGTTTCTCATCCTTATATCTGACATAGACAAGGATGTCAGCCACAGCACAGTGTCTTCCTTTGCAGATGACACCCGAATCTGCATGACAGTGTCTTCCATTGCAGACAATGCAAGGCCCTAGGCGGACATCAACCAAATCTTTCAATGGGCTGCAGAAAGCAATATGAAGTTCAACGATGAGAAATTTTCAATTACTTCGATATGGTAAACACGAGGAAATTAAAACTTCATCAGAGGGAAAAACCAACGTCAAAGACCTGGGAGTGATCATGTCGGAGGATCTCGCCTTCAAGGACCATAACATTGTATCAATCGCATCTGCTAGAAAAATGACAGGATGAATAATGAGAACCTTCAAAACTAGGGATGCCAAGCTAATGATGACCCTCTTCAGGTCGCTTGTTCTATCTAGGCTGGAATATTGCTGCACACTAACAGCACCTTTCAAGGCAGGTGAAATTGCTGACCTAGAAAATGTACAGAGAACCTTCACGGCGCGCATAACGGAGATAAAACACTTCAATTACTGGGAGAGCTTGAAGTTCCTGAACCTGTACTCCCTGGAACGCAGGCGGGAGAGATACATGATTATATACACCTGGAAAATCCTAGAGGGACTAGTACTGAACTTGCACACGAAAATCACTCACCACGAAAGCAAAAGACTCGGCAGACGATGCAACATCCCCCCAATGAAAAGCAGGAATGTCACTAGCACATTAAGAGACCATACAATAAGTGTCAGGGGCCCGAGACTGTTCAACTGCCTCCCAGCATACATAAGGGGGATTACCAACAGACCCCTGGCAGTCTTCAAGCTGGCACTTGACAAGCACCTAAAGTCGGTTCCTGACCAGCCGGGCTGTGGCTCGTACGTTGGATTGCGTGCAGCCAGCAGTAATAGCCTGGTTGATCAGGCTCTGATCCACCACGAGGCCTGGTCACAGACCGGGCCGCGGGGGCGTTGACCCCCGGAACTCTGTCCAGGTAAACTGTACAGTATCATCTAAATTAGACTGTACAGTGTACAGTATCTATACGAGACTGTGCAGTATCATCTATACTAGACTGTGCAGTATCACCTATACGAGACTGTGCAGTATCATCCATACGAGACGGTGCAGTATCATCTATACGAGACGGTGCAGTATCATCCATACGAGACGGTGCAGTATCATCTATACGAGACTGTGCAGTATCATCTATACTAGACTGTGCAGTATCATCTATACTAGACTGTGCAGTATCATCTATACTAGACTGTGCAGTATCATCTATACGAGACTGTGCAGTATCATCTATACGAGACTGTACAACATCATCTATACGAGACTGTACAGCATCATCTATACGAGACTGTACAACATCTATACGAGACTGTACAACATCTATACGAGACTGTACAGCATCATCTATACGAGACTGTACAGCATCATCTTGAACACAGGAAGTTTAAGGCAGATTTTCTACCTGGATCGCAATGTCAGTTTTCAGTTGTTCGGTTTGTAATATAAATTATTAAAATATACAACTAAATAGGTTTTAATTACCCGTCTGTTTCCCTTCCTTTACTCGGTTATTTGTACAGGTTAATAAGAGGTGGTATGTTACCTGAGATTATGTCAGACACCGAGGATACTATCACCCCCACCCCTTCCCCCACGCCTACCCCTTCCCGTACCCCTACCCCTACGCCTAGCCCAACCCCCTGCCCCCACCCGTACCCCCACCCCTACCCCCACCCCCACCAGGTAGTGATCCAGGTGTTAGGTTCCTGTTTGCTGTTAGATCAACAGTTACAACAGGTATAAACACAAGTAAACATACGTCTCTACTCATGTCTGTCCAACCCATTTTTAAATTTATCCAAAGTGTTAGAAGCAGATGTTTTTCTTACTATTTTTAACCTTGGAGTGTTTGTGAAACAGGAAAACCTTTAATGAGAACAGTGAGGATCACTTCCGCTGGAGTCCTTGAAGTCCTCTCCCAGGATGTTACTCAACACTGACTCCTACATACATATACACTGCTATGTGAAGAGTAACACTACGTTGTCCGAACCTGCGTCCTCTTGGTTGTAAACTAATCGTTGTATCAGTGAGCTAAATACCAGTTTGTTCTCTGTAACTATTACTGTAAAACCAGGCTACTCTATATAGTTTATATTGTTTAGTTATGGCTTAGTTAATTTTTAGAATATTTATATCAGCTTTACTTATGTCTATTGAACACTAATCCGTTCTGAGTTCTCAGTCTAAGTTGGAAACATTGCTAATACAGCAGATTAAAATATATCTCATCTGGAGAGCACATCCTCAACCTTTAAAATGAGACTAATAAGTGTGTAACGTGTCTCAGCTTAAAATTATGACTATTTCTAGCACTTTCTCGGTATGAACTAAGTTATTAACTTGTGAACACTTCTGAACACGTGTGAACACTTGTGCACCGCTGAATGAAACTCAAATTTATGAAAACAATAACCGAGTGTTCGGAGTTGTTAAATTGTTCATTTCACATCTGTGATGCAGTTGTCTTACCAGAGAATATTTTTTCATGTTTGATTTAAGGGATGAATATTCCCAATACCTTGGATCAAGAGCCCTTGAAGGATCCATAATATAAAACCACGAACCTACCCACATTGAACTTTCCTAAATCATGTTGAAGCTTCCTGATGTCTCTATCTGAACATTGTGCACCAAGAAACTTGCAGTGTTGCTATTTATTTACTTTCCAAGAGCCTTTATCTATATTATAAAGAGGATAAACATTGACCTACATGGAAAGTTACTTCTGATCATCTCTTTGATTTATCCTCATATTTATACTGTTGTGTCTCCAGTCAATCATAGATCCATGAGAACTGTTCTTCCAACACCACCACTGCCACTTTTTTTTAACTATCAGTCCACATAAATATCGTGATTATTATTATCCACAAACTTTAAATATCTTAAGAGAAAATAATGTCGGTTAGGTAAGAAGAACAACTTAGGGAACTTGCTGACGATATAATCAACAGTTTATATAACACCTACTCCAATGTTCGAGGTAATCATGTTAGGGAGGGTTGGAGAGAGTTGTGTGTCCAGTTCAGGAACTGCAAATCCTCAAGTTACACTTATCAGAGGTCATACCCTAAAGTCTTATTTTAGCAACAGACACCAATATGTCTCCACCAACCTCGTCAACTTGACCTGTCAATGCAGGAGTGCCTCGAGGCTGTGTTCTAAGCTCTTTGCTCTTCATTTACATTAATGATCTTCCCAACGCATCTCATCTCCCTGAACCTGTTCTGCTAGCAGATGACATGACTTACGTCATACCCCACTGAAATCCGAGTACTCTTAGCGGCACTGTTAATGATGAGAGCCTAAAAATATTTACGTGGATGACTGCCAACAAACTTACTCACCCTTAATATTGACAAAACCTACTACATGAAGTTTGGCAACAGAGCTTCAGATATCTAGCCTTGACTGCACCTTGACTGCAACTTAAAATTTAATACCCACATCCAACACAGCCATGAAGGTCTTCAAAACAGTAGGCATCCTCTCCAAGAAAGGTTACTGTGTACCTCAAACAACACTATTTACATTATACCATTCTCTAATTTACCATTACCCAACCTATGGTATTTGTGCCTGGGGGATCTACATCAAATCACCTAAATTATTAATAATCCAACAAAAAGCAGTTGTGTAGACTATCACCCATTCCAGTACCAGACAACACACTCCCCCACTTACCACAATATACTATATATATATATATATATATATATATATATATATATATATATATATATATATATATATATATATATATATATATATATATGTGTACCTGGAGAGTTTACCTGGACAGAGTTCCAGGGGTCAACGCCCCCGCGGCCCGGTCTGTGACCAGGCCTCGTGGTGGATCAGAGCCTGATCAACCAGGCTGTTACTGCTGGCTGCACGCAATCCAACGTACGAGCCACAGCTCGGCTGGTCAGGTACCGACTTTAGGTGCTTGTCCAGTGCCTGCTTGAAGACAGCCAGGGGTCTATTGGTAATCCCCCTTATGTATGCTGGGAGGCAGTTGAACAGTCTCGGGCCCCTGACACTTATTGTACTGTCTCTTAATGTGCTAGTGACATTCCTGCTTTTCACTGGAGGGATGTTGCATCGTCTGCCAAGTCTTTTGCTTTCATTGTAAGTGATTTTCGTGTGCAAGTTCGGTACTAGTCCCTCTAGGATTTTCCAGGTGTATATAATCATGTATCTCTCCCGCCTGCGTTCCAGGGAGTACAGCTTCAGGACCTTCAAGCTCTCCCAGTAATTGAAGTGTTTTATCTCCGTTATGCACGCCGTGAAGGTTCTCTGTGTGTGTGTATGTATGTATGTATGTAATATATATATATATATATATATATATATATATATATATATATACTGGAGAGTTTACCTGGACAGAGTTCCGGGGGTCAACGCCCCCGCGGCCAGGTCTGTGACCAGGCCTCGTGGTGGATGAGAGCCTGATCAACCAGGCTGTTGCTGCTGGCTGCACGCAAACCAACGTACGAGCCACAGCCCGGCTGGTCAGGAACCGACTTTAGGTGCTTGTCCAGTGCCAGCTTGAAGACTGCCAGGGGTCTATTGGTAATCCCCCTTATGTATGCTGGGAGGCAGTTGAACAGTCTCGGGCCCCTGACACTTATTGTACTGTCTCTTAATGTGCTAGTGACATTCCTGCTTTTCACTGGAGGGATGTTGCATCGTCTGCCAAGTCTTTTGCTTTCATTGTAAGTGATTTTCGTGTGCAAGTTCGGTACTAGTCCCTCTAGGATTTTCCAGGTGTATATAATCATGTATCTCTCCCGCCTGCGTTCCAGGGAATACAGGTTTAGGAACCTCAAGCGCTCCCAGTAATCGAGGTGTTTTATCTCCATTATGCACGCCGTGAAGGTTCTCTGTACATTTTCTAGGTCAGCAATTTCACCTGCCTTGAAAGGTGCTGTTAGTGTGCAGCAATATTCTAGCCTAGATAGAACAAGTGACCTGAAGAGTGCCATCATGGGCTTGGCCTCCCTAGTTTTGAAGGTTCTCATTATCCATCCTGTCATTTTTCTAGCAGATGCGATTGATACAATGTTACGGTCCTTGAAGGTGAGGTCCTCCGACATGATCACTCCCAGGTCTTTGACGTTGGTGTTTCGCTCTATTTTGTGGCCAGAATTTGTTTTGTACTCTGATGAAGATTTAATTTCCTCGTGTTTACCATATCTGAGTAATTGAAATTTCTCATCGTTGAACTTCATATTGTTTTCTGCAGCCCACTGAAAGATTTGGTTGATGTCCGCCTGGAGCCTTGCAGTGTCTGCAATGGAAGACACTGTCATGCAGATTCGGGTGTCATCTGCAAAGGAAGACACGGTGCTGTGGCTGACATCCTTGTCTATGTCGGATATGAGGATGAGGAACAAGATGGGAGCGAGTACTGTGCCTTGTGGAACAGAGCTTTTCACCGTAGCTGCCTCGGACTTTACTCTGTTGACGACTACTCTCTGTGTTCTGTTAGTGAGGAAATTATATTATTATAATCAAAAAGAAGCGCTAAGCCACAAGGACTATACAGCGCTGCAGGGCAGGAAGGAAGCGAGGGCATCAGGTGGCAAAAGGGAGATGGATGAGTAATAGGTTACGGATAACAGCGGGATAGTGGATGGTGAAAGGGTAAAGGGCAGCAAGAGACTGAACTAGAAAGGGCTGAGGGGAGTGCGAAAAGTATCATCAGAGTTTGTGGAGTAAATCAGTCGTTGTCAAGAAGTCAAGGAGAGAGTCAGGATTAAAGGAGGGTCCATCAGCAAGAAGGGAAGGTAAAGAGAGAGTAGTAGAACGAAGACGACGTTGGAGGTAAATTCTGCGTGCTCGTTGATAGAGAGGGCAATCTAACAGAATGTGGCTAATCGATACTGGAACTTGACACTGCTCACAGAGAGGAACAGGGTGCCTCTCCATGAGATACCCATGAGTAAGACGAGTGTGACCAATGCGAAGGCAGGAGAGAGTGGTCTCCCAACCTCGGCACTGATGACAAGAAGACGGCCAGTAACCTATGCTCGGTTTAATAGATTGAAGTTTGTTACCGAGCAGAGTTGACCAACGTTGTTGCCAACGGGTGCGAAGGTGGGTAGCTATTGCAGCAAAATAGTCCAGAAATGGAACACCTCGATAGGAAATCGGTAGGTCATGTACTGCTGACCGCACAGCAGTGTCTGCCTGTTCATTGCCCTGTACGTCGACATGACCAGGGACCCAACAAAAAACAATATCTTTATGTTTGGTAGAGATACGGCGTAGCCAAAGTTGGATACGGAGAACTAGGGGATAAGATGTATCAAATTTTCGTATAGCCTGTAGAGCACTAAGGGAGTCCGAGACTACTACAAATGATGACACAGGCATAGATGCGATACGAATAAGTGCTGCAAGAATGGCATACAGTTCAGCAGTAAAAATGCTAGCTGAAGATAGTAAATGTCCCCGCACGACGCTGTCCGGAAACACTGCTGCGAATCCGACGCCGTCTGAAGACTTAGAGCCATCTGTGTACACAGCGGTGGCATGAGAATGGGAGTGGAAGTGATCAAGAAAAAGAGCGGGAAGCCACCGTAGGCAGTTGAGCTTTCGAGCAAGGGAGTGAGAAAGAACAGACCCGAACAGCTGGAACTTCCCAGGGGGGTAGGGAAAAGTGAGATGCTACATGAACATATAAAGGTGGTAACTGAAGGGAAGACAAGAGTGAATGTAGGCGAAGAGAAAAGGGACGGAGCAAACGGGTGGCGAACGAATAAAGAATGTCTACTAATATCGGTGACCATTCTATAAATGGAAGGATTGTGTAGATTGTGAGAGCGTACATAGTAGCGAAGGCAATGGGCATCACGGCGATCAGACAAGGATGGAACATTCGCTTCTTATAGAGGCTCTCAACAGGGGAAGAGCGAAAAGCACCAAGGCACAAACGTAATCCTTGGTGATGGATAGAGTTAAGGCTAGAGAGAGTAGCAGGAGAGGCCGCGGAATAAATCTGGTCACCATAATCGAGTTTCGATAAAACGAGGGCTGAATGTAGGCGAAGCAGAGTTCGACGATCAGCTCCCCAGGAAAGATGAGTAAGGGTTTTAAGAAGGTTTAGCCGGCTGTGACAAGTTGCCTTCAGAGAGGTAATGTGAGGTTTCCAGGATAACCGACGGTCAAAGAGAAGGCCTAGAAACCTGACTATCACGTTCGGGGATACGGGAGCCATAGAGATACAAAGGATGATCGGAGATAACAGAGCGTCTGGTGAAAGTAATTTGGTGAGTTTTGGTACTTGAAAATTTAAACCCATGCGTGGTGGCCCAAGTGGAAACACGGTCGACCGCATGCTGGAGAGAAACTGCAATAAGATGACAGTCAGCGCCTGCACAAGCAATAGCGAAGTCATCAACATAGAGTGATGACCAAATATTGGGTGGAAGAACAGAGGCCAAATCATTTATAGCAAGGAGAAAAAGTGTTGTGCTTAGAACACATCCCTGAGGGACACCTTCAGCTTGGACGAAGTCCGGGGAAAGAACATTATTGACTCGAACACGGAAATGTCTGTCAGTTAAAAAGTTCTTAAGGAAGGATGGTAGATTGCCTCGGAGGCCTAAGGAATGGCCCTGGGCCAAAATATTATACCTCCAAGTTGTGTCATATGCCTTCTCAAGGTCAAAAAATATGGCAATAACTGAGTGATTATTCGCAAAGGCATTACGAACATACGTATCCAAGCGTAGTAAGGGGTCTATGGTAGAACGACCCTTACGAAAGCCATATTGACTAGCGGAGAGACTGTTGTGTATCTCTAAATACCACATTAAACGTCGATTTACGAGACGTTCCATCACTTTGCAAACTGCACTAGTAAGAGCGATGGGGCGATAGTGGGAGGCATCATGTCCTGTAGTACCCGGTTTGCGGAAAGGGAGAACAATGGCAGATTTCCACAGCTGGGGAAGAACTCCTTGTGCCCAAATAAGATTGAAGAGGTGTAAGAGGACTACAAGGGCTGACCGATGTAAATGTTGTAACATACGAATATGAATGTCGTCAGGCCCAGCTGCCGATGATCGGCAAGCTGAGAGCGTTGCCTCCAGTTCTTGAAGTGTAAAAGGCACATTATACTGTTCTTCTCTGAGAGAAGAAAAGTCCAAGGGTACTAACTCTCTGGCAGACTTTGAGGAAAGAAACGAGGGGCATAGATGGAGCCCTCGGGAAATACGGACCAGATGTGTGCCAAGTTCAATGGCAACGTCCAGAGGGTTTGCTACATCAACACCAGCGACCCGTAGAACAGGAGCCGGATTAGGAGAGTATTTACCACTCAATTTCCTCACTTTTCTCCAGACTGCACTCATAGAAGAAACAGAGGTGATGGTGGAAACAGTCTCGCCAACAAGTGCGTTTAGCTTCACGGATGACACGGCGAGCGATCGCACGCTTCTGCTTAAAATCAAGAAGTCTCTCAGCGGTTCTATTGTACCGGTACCTGCCCCATGCAGCACGTTTCAAACGTACTGCACGAGCACAAGCAGGAGACCACGAAGGCATGCACTTCTGAGAATGCCTGCCTGAGGTTTGGGGTATAGAATGAGAAGCTGCGGTATAAACTGACGTCGAGAAGATGTGTAGGAGCTCATCAATGGAGGATGAAGAAAGAACCTCACTAAAAGCAGTGAGGTGTGAGTAAAGATCCCAATTTGCCCGATCAAATTGCCAGTGAGGGCTACGGAAAGGTGGTGAATAGGAAGGAGAAGCAAGAATGATCGGAAAATGATCGCTGTCATGCAAGTCTGGTAGAACAGACCAGGTGAAGTCTAGTGCAGTGGAGGAAGAGCAGACTGATAGATCGATGCAAGAGAGAGTATGAGTACGAGGATCAAAATGGGTGGGAGTACCTGTATTTAAAACATGGAGGGGGTGAGAGGCGAGAAAAGCCTCCAACTGGATGCCACGTGAGTCACAATGAGACCCTCACATTTAACTTCCTAAAGTCAATCACTGGGTGCCAAGTACCATCCTTCTTAGGTACTAGGATCAAGGGTGCATTTCAAGGTGAATTGCTAGGTGCAATAACTCCATCATCAAGCATCTGATTGATCAATTCTTCTGTGACAGCAACATGTGAATGAGGCATTCTGTACGCAGGTATATAGATAGGTCTAGTTCCAGGTTCAAGTGGGATACGATGGGACAATAAGTTTGTTATACCTATCTTCTCACCTGGTAAGGCAATGGCTTTACAACATTTGTTCAACAGAGTCAACAAACGCTTGACCTCGTCTGGGAAGTCAGTGGGAGCTAAGTTTTTCTCCTCTACTGGTGGAACGAATTGATCCAGTGAAGTGGATGAGGTCTCCCCGGTAGAAATAGCACCGACACACTGGTCAGATGACTACTCATCCTCTACCTGAACAGGGTAAGGATAGTGAACAAGGTCAACAAGATTGGTATTTGCTCTGAGACGAACACTCTGACCAGAAGTGTTTGCAAGGAAGAAATGGATCTTACTATCTCTTACAACATGTAAGGATGGCTCAAGAAATAAACCCTTTACTTTGCAGGAATCACTGCCAACTAGGGCATTATCACCAACTGGAACACTAGGAACAACAACAAACACTCTAGTGAGAGCACTAGCTGTGACAGAAACATCTTTCTGCAGGCGGCATGTGACATCATCAAGAGATGGCATTACTAGTTGCAAGTAATCGTTTTCTGACAAGGCATCCCCTGTGGAGAAACTACTACTTGAACTAGCAGACATTGCAGGGATAGGCTCAGCACTCAAGGTCAGAGCGTCCTCGGACACTTGAGGTAACTGGACACTATCTTGCAAGCCTTAAGTTGTAGGTGGAACACAGACAGGAGTGACAGGATCACCAGTGCCTGATCGCTTGGGTATGCTACTGAAAAATGCACTGGCTTGTAAGGACTTAATCTGAACGTCGTATTCTGCGGCAGTATGGCAGATCTCGAATCCAAGCTGGTAACCCCAAAATGGTACGATCAGGCCATCAATTTGGGCATGCCATTGATAAGGGTTAAGCACAATGCGTAAGTCTCTCATGGAAGCAAATCCCAGTAGATCACCAGGGAAAGTAATCTGGTGGACAACAAGGAAGGAAGCAGTAAAGTCTCTGCCTTGGATAGAAAAGGTGAGGGAAGTCCGACCTCGGACACGCAGGTGAGAACCAGCTACTCCACTTAGGGAGGACACATGAATCGGTTCTATGAGAAGGACATGTCGTAACTGCTTATCCTTAAACTAGACCTGATAATATTGACTTGCGCACCAGAGTCCATGAACAAATGAACGGGCGAATTATGAACAGATGTTTGCACTATAGGGCCTATCGTTGCATTGTAAGTTATGTGCAAACAAAAAGGAGGGTTGTCATCAGAAAAGATTTGTTCCACCTCATCCCCAAAATCATCTAAGTCAGAGACGTGTGAAGCAACATCATCAGCGGGATTGTCATTCTCGAGACTGCTTAAGGCTTCAAAGGAATTGTGAACGGGGATGGTGTACTCATTATCACTTACTGTCTGTCACCATGGGACGGTTTGACTGGGGCGCTCGAATTCCCCCAAATTGGAAGAAGGAGCCTGGTTCTGTTTAGTCTGAGAACCACGACGTCTATTTCCTCTCCTGGTTCTGCAGTTGGAACAGCCACGAAAAGATCTAGAGTGCTGAAGGTTGTAGAGAGCACTGCACTCAGATGTGTCATGTCCATGTATTCTATGATAAGTACAGTACGGCAGATCTGACTGGTACTCATCATCAGTACAATGCCTCTTAGGGTGACTATCAGGACAATTAATTGCAATATGGCCACGGAAACCACAGTTGTAACAAGTCCGCTGCCACCAATTGTCATGTGGGGGGTTCACTTACGTGGATTGGGTAAAGGAAATTCACATAGACAATAATGGAGTATAATTTTAATGGAATATATGGGAAGCACCAGGCCTGCCCTGCCTCTCTGCTCTCTATCTTAAGACTGCCTCACGAATTCGGTCCTAGGGGTGACCGGCATTCAAAACATGCTAGGTCAGCTGAACAGTGAATAACAAGTGATTCACACAGACGGTTGGTAGTGAGTCATATTACTGGTAACTGGTTACTGGTAACTGGTACTACTGGGAACTGATACTACTGAGACTGAGACTAAGTCCCACTTACCTCACCCAAATTACTTGCGTCAACACTATGAAGATCACAGCAGGCAAGACACTAAACCAGCTGAGGTCATTACACCGTGTCCAGCAAGTACCATCCATCTTGTGAGCACAAGACCTCTGAGCTGCGATCTTTCATCACAAGGAACTCTTTCATGGAAAAAAAAAAATACCCACACTCGCCACACAAGTATGCATGTAGACACTTTCTTTATACACGTGTACTAGTGCTGGGCAGTGAAATATGCATCCTCCCTAAATCTTAAACGGCATAATTACGGAAAACATAAACCGTACAAACCCACACACTTCGATTCATTTCCATCCTTCTCTATTCTTCCTTCCATCCACTCCTTGTCAGGGCTCTGATCACACTTTGCACAATGTGATACACGTTTTCCAAACAGGTCCCTATCTCCAGGGACACGTTGCTAAGACCACACCTAGTGACACGCTGCTAAGACCACACCAAGTGACTCACGAAATCGTAATGACACGATTGCAAACAAACCATACCATGGATGGGGCTAGAGCCCGCGATCAGAGAGTCTCAAAACTCCAGACCGTCGCGTTAGCCACTGGGCCAGCTAGCCACAATAAGATTCATCCAACTAGGTATATTTCTACACCATAGGAAGGTTAGCATAGGCACCACTGTGACCACACCTAGTGACACGCTCCTAAGACCACACCTAGTGACATGCTGCTAAGAACCACAACTAGGGGCATGCTGCTCAGACCACACATAGAAACACACACTGCTAAAACCACACCTAGGGACACGCTGCTCAGACCACACCTAGTGACACGCTGCTAAGACCACACCTAGTGACATGTGTTAGGTAAGACACATATGCAACAGTTAGGTATCTTTATTTTGAAACGTTTCGCCTACACAGTAGGCTTCTTCAGTCGAGTACAGAAAAGTTGATAGAAGCAGACAACGGAACAATGCTCTTCTCCAGACTGAGGGACTGACCACCTCAAAACTTTAAGGGTGATGGACTGATTACATCGTCTTCAAGTATCTTCTGCTTCTATCAACCTTTCTGTACTCGACTGAAGAAGCCTACTGTGTAGGCGAAACGTTTCGAAATAAAGATACCTAACTGTTGCATATGTGTCTTACCTAACAATCTGTCGGTATTTCATACCATTTTAATGTTCACCTAGTGACATGCTGCTAAGACCACAATTAGGGGCACACTGCTCAGACCACACCTAGAAACACACTGCTAAGACCACACCTAGGGACACTGCTCAGACCACAGCTAGGGACACGCTGCTCACACCACACCTAGGGACACACTCAGACCACACCTACGGACATGCTGCTCAGACCACACCTAGTGGCACGCTGCTCAGACCACACCTAGGGACACGCTGCTCAGACCACACCTAGGGACACGCTGCTCAGACCACACCTAGGGACACGCTGCTAAGACCACACCTAGGGACACGCTGCTCAAACCACACATAGTCACACTGCTCAGACTACACCTAGGGGCATGCTGCTCAGACCACACCTAGGGACACGCTGCTCAGACCACACCTAGGCACACGCTGCTCAGACCACACCTAGGCACACACTGCTCAGACCACACCTAGGGGCATGCTGCTCAGACCACACCTAGGGACATGCTGCTCAGACCACACCCAGGGCCACACTGCTCAGATCACACCTAGGGACACGCTGCTCAAACCACACATAGTCACACTGCTCAGACTACACCTAGGGGCATGCTGCTCAGACCACACCTAGGGACACGCTGCTCAGACCACACCTAGGCACACGCTGCTCAGACCACACCTAGGCACACACTGCTCAGACCACACCTAGGGACACGCTGCTCAGACCACACCTACGGACATGCTGTTCAGACCACACCTAGGGACACTGTTCAGACCACACCTAGGGACACACTGTTCATACACCTAGGGACACTGCTCAGACCACATCTAGGGACACGCTGCTCAGACCACACCTAGGGACATGCTGCTCAGACCACACCTAGGGACATGATGCTCAGACCACACCTAGACACTGTTGAGACCACACCTAGACACACTGTTGAGACCACACCTAGGGATATGCTGCTCAGACCACACCTAGACACACACTGCTCAGACCACACCTAGGGATACACTGCTCAGACCACATCTAGGGACACGCTGCTCAGACCACACCTGGGGACACGCTGCTCAGACCACACCTAGGGACACGCTGCTCAGACCACACCTAGGGACACGCTGCTCAGACCACACCTAGGGATATGCTGCTCAGACCACACCTAGACACACACTGCTCAGACCACACCTAGGGATACACTGCTCAGACCACACCTAGGGACACGCTGCTCAGACTACACCTAGGGACACACTGCTCAGACCACACCTAGGGACACGCTGCTCAGACCACACCTAGGGACACGCTGCTCAGACCACACCTAGGGACACACTGCTCAGACCACACCTAGGGACACACTGCTCAGACCACACCTAGGGACATGCTGCTCAGACCACACCTAGGGACATGCTGCTCAGACCACACCTAGGGGCATGCTGCTCAGACCACACCTAGACACTGTTCAGACCACACCTAGGGACACGCTGCTCAGACCACACCTAGGGACATGCTGCTCAGACCACACCTAGGGGCATGCTGCTCAGACCACACCTAGACACTGTTCAGACCACACCTAGGGACACGCTGCTCAGACCACACCTAGACACGCTGCTCAGACCACACCTAGGGACACGCTGCTCAGACCACACCTAGGGACACGCTGCTCAGACCACACCTAGACTGTTCAGACCACACCTAGACACTGCTCAGACCACACCTAGGGATACACTGCTCAGACCACATCTAGGGACACGCTGCTCAGACCACACCTAGGGACACGCTGCTCAGACCACACCTAAGGACACGCTGCTCAGACCACACCTAGGGATATGCTGCTCAGACCACACCTAGGGACACGCTGCTCAGGCCACACCTAGGGACATGCTGCTCAGACCACACGTAGGACACACTGCTCAGACCACACCTAGGGACACGCTCAGACCACACCTAGGGACACGCTGCTCAGACCACACCTAGGGACACGCTGCTCAGACCACACCTAGGCACACGCTGCTCAGACCACACCTAGGCACACGCTGCTCAGACCACACCTAGGCACACACTGCTCAGACCACACCTAGGGGCATGCTGCTCAGACCACACCTAGGGACATGCTGCTCAGATCACACCTAGGGACACGCTGCTCAAACCACACATAGTCACACTGCTCAGACTACACCTAGGGGCATGCTGCTCAGACCACACCTAGGGACACGCTGCTCAGACCACACCTAGGCACACGCTGCTCAGACCACACCTAGGCACACGCTGCTCAGACCACACCTAGGGACACGCTGCTCAAACCACACCTACGGACATGCTGTTCAGACCACACCTAGGGACACACTGTTCAGACCACACCTAGGGACACACTGTTCATACACCTAGGGACACTGCTCAGACCACATCTAGGGACACGCTGCTCAGACCACACCTAGGGACACGCTGCTCAGACCACACCTAGGGACATGCTGCTCAGACCACACCTAGGGACATGCTGCTCAGACCACACCTAGACACTGTTGAGACCACACCTAGGGATATGCTGCTCAGACCACACCTAGACACACTGCTCAGACCACACCTAGCTGCAGACCACATCTAGGGACACGCTGCTCAGACCACACCTAGGGACACACCTAGCTGCTCAGACCACACCTAGGGACACGCTGCTCAGACCACACCTAGGGACACACTGCTCAGACCACATCTAGCTGCTCAGACCACACCTAGGGACACGCTGCTCAGACCACACCTAGGGACACACTGCTCAGACCACATACCTAGGGGGACACGCAGACCACACCTGCTCAGACCACACCTAGGGACACAGACACACCTATATGCTCAGACCACACCTAGGGATACACTGCTCAGACCACATCTAGGGACACGCTGCTCAGACCACACCTAGGGACACGCTGCTCAGACCACACCTAGGGATATGCTGCTCAGACCACACCTAGACACACTGCTCAGACCACACCTGGGGACACGCTGCTCAGACCACACCTAGGGACACGCTGCTCAGACCACACCTAGGGACACGCTGCTCAGACCACACCTAGGGACACGCTGCTCAGACCACACCTAGGGACACACTGCTCAGACCACACCTAGGGACACGCTGCTCAGACCACACCTAGGGACACGCTGCTCAGACCACACCTAGGGACACGCTGCTCAGACCACACCTAGGGACACGCTGCTCAGACCACACCTAGGGACACACTGCTCAGACCACACCTAGGGACACACTGCTCAGACCACACCTAGGGACATGCTGCTCAGACCACACCTAGGGACATGCTGCTCAGACCACACCTAGGGGTATGCTGCTCAGACCACACCTAGACTGTTCAGACCACACCTAGGGACACGCTGCTCAGACCACACCTAGGGACATGCTGCTCAGACCACACCTAGGGGTATGCTGCTCAGACCACACCTAGACACACTGTTCAGACCACACCTAGACACTGCTCAGACCACACCTAGGGACACGCTGCTCAGACACACCTAGCTGCTCAGACCACACCTAGGGACACGCTGCTCAGACCGCACCTAGGGACACGCTGCTCAGACCACACCTAGGGACACGCTGCTCAGACCACACCTAGGGACACGCTGCTCAGACCACACCTAGGGACATGCTGCTCAGACCACACCTAGGGACACGCTGCTCAGACCACACCTAGGGACACGCTGCTCAGACCACACCTAGGGACACGCTGCTCAGACCACACCTAGGGACACGCTGCTCAGACCACACCTAGGGACACGCTGCTCAGACCACACCTAGGGACACGCTGCTCGGACCACACACCTAGGGACACGCTGCTCAGACCACACCTAGGGACACTAGACCACACCCAGGACACGCTGCTCAGACACACCTAGCTGCTCAGACCACACCTAGGGACACGCTGCTCAGACCACACCTAGGGACACTGCTGCTCAGACCACACCTAGGGACACGCTGCTCAGACCACACCTAGGGACACCACACCTAGGGATATGCTGCTCAGACCGCACCTAGGGACACGCTGCTCAGACCACACCTAGGGACACGCTGCTCAGACCACACCTAGGGACACGCTGCTCAGACCACACCTAGGGATACACTGCTCAGACCGCACCTAGGGATACGCTGCTCAGACCACACCTAGGGACACACTGCTCAGACCACACCTAGGGACACGCTGCTCAGACCACACCTAGGGACACGCTGCTCAGACCACACCTAGGGACATGCTGCTCAGACCACACCTAGGGACACGCTGCTCAGACCACACCTAGACACACTCACACTGCTCAGACCACACCTAGGGACACTGCTCAGACCACACCTAGGGACACACTGCTCAGACCATACCTAGGGACGCACTGCTCAGACCACACCTAGACACACACATTGCTCAGACCACACCTAGGGACACATTGCTCAGACCACACCTAGGGACATGCTGCTCAGACCACACCTAGGGACACGCTGCTCAGACCACACCTAGGGACACGCTGCTCAGACCATACCTAGGGACGCACTGCTCAGACCACACCTAGACACACACACATTGCTCAGAACACACCTAGGGACACACTGCTCAGACCACACCTAGACACACACATTGCTCAGACCACACCTAGGGACGCACTGCTCAGACCACACCTAGACATACACATTGCTCAGACCACACCTAGGGACACATTGCTCAGACCACACCTAGGGACACACTGCTCAGACCACACCTAGGGACAGAGCAGGGGGGTCACAGGTAACCATGGTGCAGCAGACATTTCCTGTCTGTATCACAACACTGTCTGACAGAGAAGTATAATATTATGTCTACCTGACTTGCATTTCTATAATTATGTTTTGTTCTATAAGTTATTTAAAAAAATATATAATGAAAAATTATGTAATTTGATGAATTTTTTTCTTTACTCCTCTATGAGCCAAAGGTCTTTGATGTTATTGAAATGTAGCTGCAACGTACTGTGATTGCTAGCTCGGTTGGTAGTGGACTTAACTCACACACAAAGGTCAGGGGGTCGGATCCCCGGTACGGGTGGATACATTAGTACGTGTTTCCTCAAGACTCCCAATGTATATGTTCACCTATCAGTAAAAGAGGTACCTGGGTGTTAATAGACTGGTGTGGGTCGCATCCTGGGATAAAATTGACCTAATCTGCCCGAAATGCTCTGGATAACAGGGGGGGCTCTATAGAGTAGTATGTCACTGATGTCAGCTAGGCCTGTATACCATGTACATGTAGAAATAAAGATTATTATATTATTATTACTTTTTTGTACTCCTGATGAGAGAGAGAGAACAGCAGCCAAGACAACCGAGGACTCTGCTTCTGAGAAAGTAAAACAACCCGAACTACAGCAGGGGCCCTGAGATCTGTCAGAGACAACGTATAGGCCTTCATTGTAAGCCTGTCTGCCGCTGATTACCCAGGCTTCATCGTGAATATATTATGCAACAAAGCACTTTCCCTTGTGTGCCTGTTTTTACCTCTCCGAGAACACAGTTACGACACCAGGCCACTGCCCACAGTTACAACACACACTACACGCAACATGTACTCAACAGAACCTCACATGTCACTCACATGTGACTATATCTGTACACTTCAGGTGTCCCACAGACATCTGTACTAAACTTACTAACCCTCACCTCAGTAATCTAGTAGTAAGGGGATCAGGTAATTAATAGCAAGTTTAATTACACTAAATAAAACAAAACTGGAATACAGAATTTTACCTTTCATGGTTTTAAATAATAAAAAAAAACACTTCTGACTAAGATACTAGGGAATTAACTAGACTATAATTTATTCTTGGTAAACTTTATTCTGAGACTGCAGTCATAGGGAGCGTTAAATCCGTAAGATTCACACAACACGTGGGGACGAGTAAAGGTGTGGGGTAGCTCCAGTTCCTTGAATCAAGATTCTTTCCTCAGTATACCTTGAAGGGAAGTTCATTACTAGGTTCAATTCTCTGACGAGACACGACAGGTTTGCTCTGAAAGGTCGGATGTTTGGATGCTATTTTATGTCATTAACGTCTCCATACAAACCGTACCGCCAGAGATAATTTTAACCTAGCCTTAGCCTAGCAGAAACAACAGTACTGCCAGAGATACTTATAACCTAGCCTTAGTGCAGTAGTAACAACAGTACTGTCAGAGATATTTATAACCTAGCCTTAGTGCAGTAGTAACAACAGTACTGTCAGAGATATTTATAACCTAGTCTAAGTGCAGTAGTAACAACAGTACTGTCAGAGATACTTATAACCTAGCCTAAGTGCAGTAGTAACAACAGTACTGTCAGAGATACTTATAACCTAGCCTAAGTGCAGTAGTAACAACAGTACTGTCAGAGATACTTATAGGCTAGTCTTAGTTTAGTAGTAACAACATTTTGTAGTTACTGTTCCAGGCATGGTATTGTACCAGAGATATTAACAGCCTAGTCTTAGTCTAGCGTTAACAACAGTACTGCCGGAGATACTTAAAGCCTAGTCTTAGTCTAGCACACTGGTTCTTAACCTGGGTTCGATCGAACCCCAGGGTTCGCTGAGTCAGTTTCAGGGTTCCTATCTTAGACACATGACTGAATTTTATTTTATTTTTTTTATTTATGTCTTTTGCAAATAATAGATTGAGATTATGTATTTACAATAATGGGTTGCAATACAAAGAGAACCTCTATTATGCCTAGGCATTATGGGCCAACTTAAAATTATTGGCTTACTGACTACTTAACACTAAGAATTATATCATAGTTGTACAGTAGATTATTAATTATAAATGAATCTAATTTATATAAGACAAAAGTAAGATCTAATACGTGTTTGGAATCGGAGACATTTGTGTACCCAGGAAACTGAAGCAAACAACTGCAAAGTCTCTCGACGGATACTTCCCCAGCGGAGTCATATCCATCATGGGTGAGACAGCCGTCCACGTTCACTTACGACAACAGATGTCAGTGATGAATACCTCGACAAAATCATTGAACTTCAGAAGAGTCAGGTTCAACAGCAACTCTTCAGAACAACATTGAACTTGAGATACTCGCACCGTTTGTTACGACGTATCTTTGCCAACAATCCTTGTTGAGGATGGTAGACAACACAACGAAGAAAAGGAACAGACTCTGCTGCGAAAATGATATGAGAGTGACACTTGCCAAGGTGAAGCCGCTCGTTTCTGAACTTGTCACTGAGAGCCAATAGCAAAAGTCACAGTGATTACAGTTTTGATTGAAATCATATTTTGAAGAATTCATATTTCGTTTTTCCAATTACGAAGGTTCGGTTAATGTACTGATGAAACCTGCGAGGTTCAGAACCTCCAACAAGGTTAAGAACCACTGATCTAGCAGTAACAACAGTACTGCCAGAGATACATATAGACAAGTCTTAGTTTAACAGTAACAACAGTACTGCCAGAGATACATATAGACAACAGGAAAATGCAAACTCCCTTCCTGTAAGCTTTTTCACCCTGAAATGTGTACCTCTTCAGTACAGGAAAGACTGTGCTATAACTTAAATTGCCAGGCATACCATCTAAAGGGGACAAAAAGATACAAAACATCCAGGCCATGGGAAAACCTGGGTAGCCACAGCCACTCAAGAGGGAGAGGTTTTTTAGTGCCAGGAAGGAAAAAAAACTGGCAGGAAATGGCAGAAATCGTACACCAAATCCAGTCATTCCTGGAGTGGAACCACAGTCGATGGCCTCCACTCCAAACCAACAGATACAGATACTAATGCCGGAAAAAAAATCCCCCCCCAGTACCAACAATACCACCAGTCCGATAACATTCTTCTTTGCAAATATACAGGGTCTAAAGCCAGCAACAAACAACAAAATACCTTTCATCCGTGGACTGCTTGCAGAGGCAAAGGCAATGTTCGCGGCTTTCACTGAGACCCACATAAAGGATCACTTGGACAATGAAATATGGATCCCAGGTTACAACCTATACAGATGTGACAAAGTGAACAGGCAAAAGGGGGGGGTTGGCCTGTACATTGCAGAGTCACTTGTTTGCACAGAACTGCTTAATGCCTCAAATGACGTAGTGGAAGTTTTAGCAGTAAAGGTCGAGAACCAAAACCTAGTCATTGTGGTAGTCTACAAGCCTCCGGATGCAACATCCCAGCAATTCCAGGAACAGCTGTTAAAAATTGACCACTGTCTGGAAAATCTTCCAGCTCCTGCACCCAACATCTTGCTCCTGGGGGATTTCAACTTAAGGCACCTAAAATGGAGGAATATAGCAAATAATATTGTTGCAGTAATAACACCAGGAGGCAGCTCTGATGAAAACTCACACGAGCTTTTAAATCTCTGCACAAAATTCAATTTAAACCAGCAAATAATAGAGCCTACTAGACTGGAGAATACACTAGACCTCATATT
>NC_091293.1:2129244-2224244 GCF_038502225.1 Cherax quadricarinatus
TGTTTGTTCTTCCACGTGGGCCTGATTTCTCCTGCTCTCCACTTTCCTTGCTTCCCATTCCTCCTTGCAACACTGCACCCTCTCTTGCAGTGTCATCCTTTCTCGTGTTCTGTCTCGGTCGAGGTACACACTCCGGAACACCTGATTGTCCCTTAGGCGTGCTTTCTCCTGCAAGATCCGGTTTTGTGTGTGTGTGTGTGTGTGTGTGTGTGTGTGTGTGTGTGTGTGTGTGTGTGTACGTGCATTCTCGTGTGTGTGCGTGCATGCTTGTGTACTCGCCTAGTTGTGGTTGCAGGGGCTGAGTCATAGTTCCTGGCAACACCTCTTCACTGGTCGTTGTTAGGACACTCTTCCTTTATCATACCTCTTCTTAAAGCTATGTATAGAGCCTGCCTCCACTACATCACTGAAGAAATACTTCCTAACATCCCTGTGATTCATCTGAATCTTCAACTTCCAACTGTGACCCCTTGTTGCTGTGTCCCATCTTTGGAACATCCTGTCTGTCCACCTTGTCCATTCCTCTCAGTATTTTATGTCATTATCTTATCCACCCTATCTCTCCTGTCCTCCAGTGTCGTCAGGTCGAGTTCCCTTAACTTCTCCTCGTAGGGCATGCCCCTTAGCTCCGGGACTAGTCTTGTTGTAAACCTTTGCACTTTCTCTAGTTTCCTTACGTGCTTGGCTAGGTGTGGGTTCCAAATTGGTGCTGCATACTCCAATATAGGCCTAACGTACATGGTGTACAGGGTTCTGAACAATTCCTTATTGAGATGTCGGAATGCTGTTCTTAGGTTTGCTAGGCGCCCGTGTGCTGCAGCAGTTATTTGGTTGATGTGCACCTCTGGACATATGCCCAATGTTACACTCACCTCAAAATCCTTTCCCTAGAGTGAAGTTTGTTGTCTCTGACCCCCTAGACTGTTTTCCATCTGCGGTCGTATTTGCCCTTCAACTCTCTTCATGACTTTACACTTGGTCTGGTTGAACTCCAGAAGCCAGTTACTGGACCAGGCCTGCAGCCCATCCAGACCCATTTGTAGCTCTGCCTGGTCCTCGTCCAACTGAATTCTTCTCATCAACTTCACATCATCTGCAAATAGGGACAATTCCGAGCCTATTCCTTCAGCCATGTCATTCACAAATCCAGAAACAGCACCGGTCCTAGGACTGACCCCTGTGGAACCCCACTCATCACAGGCACCTGACACCTCGCCACATACAATGGCTCACTGTTGTCTTCCTGACAGATATTCCCTGATCCATTGCAGTATTTTCCCTGTTATCCTTGCCTGGTTCTCCAGCTTTAGCACTAATCTTATGTGTGAAACTGTGTCAAACGCCTTCTTACAGTCCAAGAAAATGCAATCTACCCACCTCTCTCGTCTCACTGCTGTCACGCTGTCATAGAACTCCAGTAGGTTTGTGACAGGACTTCCCATCCCTGAAACCATGTTGGCTGTCGTTGATAAACTCAATCCTTTCTAGGTGCTCCACCACTCTTCTCCTGATAATCTTTTCCATGACTTTGCATGCTATACATATCAGTGACACTGGTCTGTAGTTTAATACTTCGTGTGTCTCCTTTTTTAAAAACTAGGACTACATCTACTGTCTTCCATACCTCAGGTCGTTGCCCTCTTTCAATATATGTATTGACGATTGTTGCTAGTGGTGCACAAAGCACCTCTGCTATCTCTCTCAGCACCCATGGAGAGATGTTATCTGTGTCATCGCCTTTGAGATATCTAGCTCACTTAGCAGCCTCTTCACTTCTTCCTCGGTTGTATGTATTGTGTCCAACAGTTGGTGTACCCCACCTCTCCACCTTTCATGGGGTCCCTTCTGTCTCCTCTGTGAACACTTCTTTGAATATCATGTTGAGCTCCTCACATACTTTGCAGTCATTTCTTGTGAACTCGACTCCTTTCTTCAGCCTGATTACCTGGTCCTTGACTGTTGTTTTCTTCCTGATGTGGCTGTACAACAGCTTCGGGTCAGATTTGGTTTTCGCTGCTATGTCATTTTCGTACTGTTGTTGGGCCTCCCTTCTTATGTGTTCATATTCATTTCTGGCTCTATGACTTCTCTTCTTATTCTCCTAGGTCCTTTGCCTTCTATACTTCTTCCATTCTCTCGCGCACTTGGTTTTTGCCTCTACACCTTTGGGTGAACCAAGGGCTCATCCAGGCTTTCTCGTTATTTCTGTACCCTTGGGTACAAACCTCTCCTCAGCTTCTTTGCATATTGTTGTCACATATTCCATCATCTCGTTTACTGACTTCCATGCCAGTTCTCTGTCCCACTGAACCCCATGCAGGAAATTCTTCATGCCTGTGTAGTTCCCTCTCTTGTAGTTTGGCTTCATTCTCCCTGCCCTTCCTGCTCCCCTCTCCACTTATAACTCTACTATGTATTCGAAGCTCAGAACCACGTGGTCACTGGCCCCATAGGGGTCTTTCATACATGATGTCCTCGATATCTGCACTACTCAAGGTGAATACTAGGTCCAGTTTTGTTGGTTCATCCTCTCCTCTCTCTCTGGTAGTGTCCCTTATGTGTTGGTACATGAGATTTTCCAGTACCACCTCTATCATCTTAGCCCTCCACGTTTCTGGGCCCCCATGTGGCTCCAGTTTCTCCCAGTCGATTTCCTTGTGATTAAAGTCACCCACAATCAGCAGCTTTGCCCTGCACACACGAGCCCTTCTGGACACTCCAGCCAGTGTGTCAGCCATCGCTCTATTACTCTCCTCATTCTCCTGCCTTGGCCTCCTGCTGTTCTGTGGTGGGTTATGCATCACTGCAGCTACCACCTTGGGACTGCCAGACTGAAGTGTTCCTATTATGTAGTCTCTTACTTCTCCTCTGTCTCCTCTTTCCAGCTCATCAAAATCCCATTGCTTTTTGATGAACAGTGCCATTCCTCCACCCCCCTCTGTTCCCTCTGTCCTTAGGATCTGATATTCTGTTGGAAAGATGGCATCTGTTTTCATTCCTGTGAGCTTGGTTTCTGTGAGAGCTATGATGTCTGGTGATGCCTCTGACTCTTTCATGCCACTCCTCCCACTTATTCATTATTCCATCAGCGATGGTGTACCATACCTTCAGTTCCCTCTCCAGCACTGTGTTCTGTGGGGTCTATGGGGGTGGGGAACTTGGCAGTGTACTGTGGGGTTCTGTAGCATAGCGTGAGGTGGGGGTTGTGTTGGGGTAGTGTTTGGACGTGGGGTTCTGGGGATGGTTCTGTGTGTGCTTGCACTTGTTGCTCTTCCCTTCCCTGGTTGTCCTCTGCTGACTCTGTCCTTGTCTCTCTTCCTAGCCCCTTTCGTTTTTGTGTCCTCTCCCTGAGCTGCTGTCATTCTGTCCTTGTTCTGTCTCAGTCTAGGAACACCCTCTTGTATGTTGAAGATTCCTTCATCCATGGTGGTATCTCTTGCAGGATCTTCTTCTGCACTGTTTCTGTCTTGAAAATCAGTTTGACCAGCCGATTTCTCCCCTTCACATACCCCCATATTCTCTGAAAATTTACTATCTCAGTCATGTGCTCCTCGCCTATTTCTTTGATGATGTTTTCAATCTTTTTTTCCTGCCATCTTTCACTGTATGTCCTTCCCTCGCTCTCCTGAAGCCCATGAATATACACTGACTTCTTCTCCTTCTCCTCCTCCTCCTCCCACTGCCTTTCCCTCTGTGCCTTTGGGTCCCGTTTGTATATGGCCATTGTTTTTTTTTCCTGTAACTCTTG
Organism: Cherax quadricarinatus; assembly: GCF_038502225.1. Classification (NCBI taxonomy): domain Eukaryota; kingdom Metazoa; phylum Arthropoda; class Malacostraca; order Decapoda; family Parastacidae; genus Cherax; species Cherax quadricarinatus. Next base: position 2,132,993 of record NC_091293.1, read on the forward strand.
GTAGCATGGTCGTGCCTCTGCATGGGACCTGTTCCCTTCTCCACCTTCTCCCCCCTCCCTTACTGCTATTCCTGCTCCCAACATCTCTCCCCTTTCATTCCTCAGCTCTGCTTGGTGGACTGATAGGGCTTTAACGCAAGTCCTGTCTCCTTCCTTTCCATGTGTGTGTGCGCACTCGCCTATTTGTGGTTGCAGGGGTCAAAACATAGCTCTTGGCCCTGACTCTTCACTGATCACTACTAGGTCCTCTCTCCCAGCTCCATGAGCTTTATCATACCTCGTCTTAAAACTTATGTATGGTTCCTTCCTCCACTACACTTGCCAGACTATTCCACTTCCTGACAACTCCATGACAAAAGAAATACTTCCTAATATCTCTGACTCATCTGAGCCTTTAACTTCCAATTGTGACCCCCTGTTTCTGTGTTCCATCTCTGGAACATCTTGTCTCTGTCTTGTCAATTCCTTGCACTATTTTATACGTTATCATGTCTTCCCTAACCTTCCTGTCCTCCAGTGTCGTTACCTAGAGTTTTACCTGGAGAGAGTTCCGGGGGTCAACGCCCCCGCGGCCCGGTCTGTGACCAGACCTCCTGGTGGATCAGAGCCTGATCAACCAGGCTGTTGCTGCTGGCTGCACACAAACCAACGTACGAGCCACAGCCCGGCTGATCAGGAACTGACTTTAGGTGCTTGTCCAGTGGCAGCTTGAAGACTGCCAGGGGTCTGTTGGTAATCCCCCTTATGTGTGCTGGGAGGCAGTTGAACAGTCTTGGGCCCCTGACACTTATTGTATGGTCTCTTAACGTGCTAGTGACACCCCTGCTTTTCATTGGGGGGATGGTGCATCGTCTGCCAAGTCTTTTGCTTTCGTAGTGAGTGATTTTCGTGTGCAAGTTCGGTACTAGTCCCTCTAGGATTTTCCAGGTGTATATAATTATGTATCTCTCCCTCCAGCGTTCCAGGGAATACAGGTTTAGGAACCTCAAGCGCTCCCAGTAATTGAGGTGTTTTATCTCCGTTATGCGTGCCGTGAAAGTTCTCTGTACATTTTCTAGGTCGGCAATTTCACCTGCCTTGAAAGGTGCTGTTAGTGTGCAGCAATATTCCAGCCTAGATAGAACAAGTTACCTGAAGAGTGTCATCATGGGCTTGGCCTCCCTAGTTTTGAAGGTTCTCATTATCCATCCTGTCATTTTTCTAGCAGATGCGATTGATACAATGTTATGGTCCTTGAAGGTGAGATCCTCCGACATGTTCACTCCCAGGTCTTTAACGTTGGTGTTTCGCCCTATTTTGTGGCCAGAATTTGTTTTGTACTCTGATGAAGATTTAATTTCCTCATGTTTACCATATCTGAGTAATTGAAATTTCTCATTGTTGAACTTCATATTGTTTTCTGCAGCCCACTGAAAGATTTGGTTGATGTCCGCCTGGAGCTTTGCAGTGTCTGCAATGGAAGACACTGTCATGCAGATTCGGGTGTCATCTGCAAAGGAAGACACGGTGCTGTGGCTGACATCCTTGTCTATGTCGGATATGAGGATGAGGAACAAGATGGGAGCGAGTACTGTGCCTTGTGGAACAGAGCTTTTCACCGTAGCTGCCTCGGACTTTATTCTGTTGACGACTACTCTGTGTTCTGTTAGTGAGGAAATTATAGATCCATCGACCGACTTTTCCTGTTATTCCTTTAGCACGCATTTTGTGCGCTATTACGCCATGGTCACACTTGTCGAAGGCTTTTGCAAAGTCTGTATATATTACATCTGCATTCTTTTAGTCTTCTAGTGTATTTAGGACCTTGTCGTAGTGATCCAATAGTTGAGACAGACAGGAGCGACCTGTTCTAAACCCATGTTGCCCTGGGTTGTGTAACTGATGGGTTTCTAGATGGGTGGTGATCTTGCTTCTTAGGACCCTTTCAAAGATTTTTATGATATGGGATGTTAGTGCTATTGGTCTGTAGTTCTTTGCTGTTGCTTTACTGCCCCCTTTGTGGAGTGGGGCTATGTCTGTTGTTTTTAGTAACTGTGGGACTAGCCCCGTGTCCATGCTCCCTCTCCATAGGATGGAAAAGGCTCGTGATAGGGGCTTCTTGCAGTTCTTGATGAACACAGAGTTCCATGAGTCTGGCCCTAGGGCAGAGTGCATGGACATGTCATTTATCGCCTGTTCGAAGTCATTTGGCATCAGGATAACATCGGATAGGCTTGTGTTAATCAAATTTTGTGGCTCTCTCATAAAAAATTCATTTTGATCTTCGACTCTCAGTCTGGTTAGCGGCTTGCTAAAAACTGAGTCATATTGGGACTTGAGTAGCTCACTCATTTCCTTGCTGTTATCTGTGTAGGACCCATCTTGTTTAAGTAGGGGCCCAATACTGGACGTTGTTCTCGATTTTGATTTGGCATAGAAGAAATACTTTGGGTTTCTTTCGATTTCATTTATGGCTTTTAGTTCTTCCCGTGATTCCTGACTCCTAAAGGATTCTTTTAGCTTAAGTTCGATGCTTGCTATTTCTCTGACCAGTGTCTCCCTACGCATTTCAGATATATTGACCTCTTTTAGCCGCTCTGTTATTCTTTTCCGTCGCCTGTAAAGGGAGCGCCTGTCTCTTTCTATTTTACATCTACTCCTCCTTTTTCTTAGAGGAATAAGCCTTGTGCATACATCGAGTGCCACCGAGTTAATCTGTTCTAGGCATAAGTTTGGGTCTGTGTTGCTTAGTATATCTTCCCAGCTTATATCGGTTAGGACTTGGTTTACTTGGTCCCACTTTATGTTTTTGTTATTGAAGTTGAATTTGGTGAATGCTCCCTCGTGACTAATCTCATTTTGTCTGTCTGGGGCTCCGCGCATACATGTCTGAACCTCAATTATGTAGTGATCTGAGTATATTGTTTTTGATATGGTGACATTTCTTATCAGATCATCATTGTCAGTGAAGATGAGGTCTAGTGTATTCTCCAGTCTAGTAGGCTCTATTATTTGCTGGTTTAAATTGAATTTTGTGCAGAGATTTAAAAGCTCACGCGAGTGTGAGTTTTCATCAGAGCTGCCTCCTGGTGTTATTACTGCAACAATATTATTTGCTATATTCCTCCATTTTAGGTGCCTTAAGTTGAAATCCCCCAGGAGCAAGATGTTGGGTGCAGGAGCTGGAAGATTTTCCAGACATTGGTCAGTTTTTAACAGCTGTTCCTGGAATTGCTGGGATGTTGCATCTGGAGGCTTGTAGACTACCACAATGACTAGGTTTTGGTTCTCGACCTTTACTGCTAAAACTTCCACTACATCATTTGAGGCATTTAGCAGTTCTGTGCAAACAAGTGACTCTGCAATGTACAGGCCAACCCCCCCCCCCTTTTGCCTGTTCACTCTGTCACATCTGTATAGGTTGTAACCTGGGATCCATATTTCGTTGTCCAAGTGATCCTTTATGTGGGTCTCAGTGAAAGCCGCGAACATTGCCTTTGCCTCTGCAAGCAGTCCACGGATGAAAGGTATTTTGTTGTTTGTTGCTGGCTTTAGACCCTGTATATTTGCAAAGAAAAATGTTATCGGACTGGTGGTATTGTTGGTACTGGGGGGGGGATTTTTTTTCCGGCATTAGTATCTGTATCTGTTGGTTTGGAGTGGAGGCCATCGACTGTGGTTCCACTCCAGGAATGACTGGATTTGGTGTACGATTTCTGCCATTTCCTGCCAGTTTTTCCTTCCTGACACTAAAAAACCTCTCCCTCTTGAGTGGCTGTGGCTACCCAGGTTTTCCCATGGCCTGGATGTTTTGTATCTTTTTGTCCCCTTTAGATGGTATGCCTGGCAATTTAAGTTATAGCACAGTCTTTCCTGTACTGAAGAGGTACACAGTTCAGGGTGAAAAAGCTTACAGGAAGGGAGTTTGCATTTTCCTGTTGTCATATGGGCATGGCATTTTCTAGGGTGGTCATAGTTGCACGTCCCATCTGTTTTTCCAGATTTCCCATGCCAGCAGATACCGAGTGCATAGTATGTGCACAGGTTTGGTTTCCGTTTGCCTTGGGTTTCTGTGACTGTATTCCCTGTTGGTGCATGTTTCCCTGTCTTACTTCTATCCTCCCTAGCACCAACAATGGAGCTCCCACCAGTTGTTTTTGGTAATATATCCTCACTATTGCTAGTGGAGTCCTCTTGTTTGCTATTTCCTGCGGTATTTCTAGTTTGTAATATTGGTTTTATCTTATCTTTGACTACACTTGTTTCCCTACTATGGCTCCTGTCCCCTATGAGGTCATTTATATGTATTCCTTCCTGCGTATAATCCCGACTACCTGGACAAAATCTCCAGCTTCACCATTACTGTCTCCCAGGACAGCATCTCCAGCTTCACCATTACTGTCTCCCAGGACAGCATCTCCAGCTTCACCATTACTGTCTCCCAGGACAGCACCTCCAGCTTCACCATTACTGTCTCCCAGGACAGCGCTATCAGCCCCACATTTACTGACTACCAGGACATCATCTCCAGCCTTACAGTTTCTGACTACATGGCCAGTATCACGGGCAGTACCATTCAGCCCAGACTTTTTATGTTCCCATCTGTTGTAGAAAGCTTCCAGGTTGTCTATGAAAGCAGCTTTGATGTTGACCTCTTTTAATACCCTTGTGATTTTAGTCCACAGATTTATCTCATTTGGGCATACCCAAAAACACTTCCCTGTTTTAATACTGCTTGTAGCTAGTTCTTGGATATCTGCACAAGGGGCGTGACACCAATTTCCACAAAAATGACAATTTATGCATGTGGAAGCCCGTTTGTTTGACTGACCACAGACTACACACAGCTTCATAGTGATTTGAATGGTTGATTTACTGCAATTCTACTAGCAACCTCTTGAATATTCTATTAATAACCTCCTTAAATGAAGCTCTAGCTATTTGTATTTCTGTTTCTAACTGTTTTTGTATATTTGACAGCTTACCGTGCACGTTCCTGATATATATATTTAATGTTTGTGTTTACAAGGGCGCCTACAACCCCATCCGTTTACAGTCTGCTTTATTGTCCAACGAAACCGTTTGAAACCAGTCCAGGGTTCGGACCAGTCAAGGGTTCGGACCAGTCAAGGGTTCGGACCAGTCGATCTGATCTGATCAGTGGGTCACTTATTTAAACCATACTGGTCGGTGATTTGAGCTAACACATGAAGGATCTACTGGAAATTATTAACCTTTCTTCGTAGGACATTTCCCTTAGTTCTGGAACCAGCCTTGTTGCAAACCTTTTCACTTTCTCTAATTTCTTGACATGCTTGACCAGGTTTGAGTTCCAAACTGGTGCTGCATATTCCAATATGGGCCTGACGCACACGGTGTACAGTGTCTTGAACCATTCCTTACTGAGGTATCGGAACGCTATTCTCAGGTTTTCTAGGCGCCCATATGTTGCAGAAGTTATCTGGTATCTGTGGATGTCTCGTGAAGGCACTGTAGAGCAGAAGTCTACTACAGAGCCAGCTAGTTACTACAGCATCTGCCTGTTCGTTTCCCAGGACATCAGCATGGTCAATAGAACTCTACATCTTTGTGGAAAAATAGACAAATATGCACATAAAGGGCCCAAAAATTTGGAATTCATTGCCACCGAATACCAAAGGAACCTTGTGTGTACATCATTTCAAGACTTCTTAAAAACCACCTACTCACCCAAAACAAAATACTCAGTACTTAACCTTACCAACAGAGCTACCAAATTACTCTCCACCGCCTCAAATTATAATTACTCACTGTGTTATTCCCTCAGCCTCAAAACCCCAAAAGTAAATGCTCACAGTACAATAAATTTTCATATTTTACCGCAAATATATTAATGCAAATATTGAATAACATATTTGACGCAAGTATAACCTATTGTATAATTAGTGCAACCTGATCAAACTGTTTTGTATGTCTAGTGTTAAGTAAATCAGTAATCAATTAAGTTTAAACTGCCCGTTATGTCAAGGCATGATAGTGGCTCTCTTAGCACTACAAATCATTGTAAACCTTCACTGTAAACTACCTATGTATATAAACTTCCTGCAATTGTCAGCCACATTGTAAATTTGCAGGAAATCAAAAATTCTAATTTTAATCCTTTGTACTGCATTGGTGTGTATTTTTCCATCGTGTCGGTATTTTATAGCATTTATTTCCATTTACATCCTTGTGCTGTAAGTGAAGACTCGGGTGATGTAGGAGGCACCACAGTAATTATAACAACCACGACGTAAGCGAAAATTCCCAAGTCATGAGTAACAGTTAATGTGTTCCACAGTCAGTTATATGTATTATGCTACACAGGGGAAGGGGGTTCAGAACACCTGTAAACAGGTACCTACACAGGGGAAGGGGGTTCAGAACACCTGTAAACGGGTACCTACACAGGGGAAGGGGAAGGGGGTTCAGAATACCTGTAAACGGGTAGCTATGGATGAAATGTTTGTTTCCAAACCTCAATCTACAGAACAATCTTAAAGTGATGCTTCCTTTTGAAGATGACCAGAACACGTTCATCTAGCCAGTCCCTGTATAACATGCCTGTCTGTAGGTGTGTGTGTGTGTGTGTACTCACCTATTTGTACTCACCTATTTGTGGTTGCAGGGGTCGAGTCCTAGCTCCTGGCCCCGCCTCTTCACCGGTTGCTACTAGGCCCTCTCTCTCCCCGCTCCATGAGCTTTATCAAACCTCGTCTTAAAACTGTGTATGGTTCCTGCCTCCACTACGTCATTTTCTAGGCTATTCCACTGCCTTACAACTCTATGACTGAAGAAATACTTCCTACTATCTCTCTGACTCATTTGTGTCTTCAACTTCCAATTGTGGCCTCTTGTTTCTGTGTCCCCTCCCTGGAACATCCTGTCTTTGTCCACCTTGTCTATTCCACGCAGTATTTTATATGTCGTTATCATGTCTCCCCTGACCCTCCTGTCCTCCAGTGTGGTCAGGCCGATTTCCCTTAATCTTTCCTCATAGGACATTCCCCTTAGCTCTGGAACTAACCTTGTCGCAAACCTTTGTACTTTCTCTAGTTTCTTGACGTGCTTTATCAAGTGCGGGTTCCAAACAGGTGCTGCATACTCCAGTATGGGCCTGACATACACGGTGTACAGTGTCTTGAATGATTCCTTACTAAGGTATCGGAATGCTGTTCTCAGGTTTGCCAGGCGCCCATATGCTGCAGCAGTTATCTGATTGATGTGTGCTTCCGGAGACATGCTCGGTGTTATACTCACCCCAAGATCTTTCTCCTTGAGTGAGGTTTGCAGTCTTTGGCCACCTAGCCTATACTCTGTCTGTGGTCTTCTGTGCCCCTCCCCCATCTTCATGACTTTGCATTTGGCAGGATTAAATTCGAGAAGCCATTTGCTGGACCAGGTGTCCAGTCTGTCCAGGTCTCTTTGAAGTCCTGCCTGGTCCTCATCAGATTTAATTCTCCTCATTAACTTCACATCATCTGCAAACAGGGACACTCTCTCCAGGTAAACTCCAGGTAACCCTTCCGTCATGTCGTTCACATATACCAAAAATAGCACTGGTCCTAGGACCGACCCCTGTGAGACCCCGCTCGTCACAGGTGCCCACTGTGATACATCATTACGTACCATGACTCGTTGTTGCCTCCCTGTCAGGTATTCTCTGATCCATTGCAGTGCCCTTCCTGTTATATGCGCCTGATGCTCTAGCTTCTGCACTAATCTCTTGTGAGGAACTGTGTCAAAGGCCTTCTTGCAGTCCAAGAAGATGCAATCAACCCACCCCTCTCTCTCTTGTCTTACTTCTGTTATTTTATCATAAAACTCCAGAAGGTTTGTGACACAGGATTTGTGTGTGTGTGTGTGTGTGTGTGTGTGTGTGTGTGTGTGTGTGTGTGTGTGTGTGTGTGTGTGTGTGTGTTGGGGGGAGAGGCGTGAAATCCCTGAAACAGAAGTCTGCTATACAATGAGCTCAAAATAGAGCCTTCGCCTTAGCATCTGCTCAATCATATTTTCAGACCACTATGGTCTGGTGGGCGCCAGTTACCTAGAAAACACATCACAGTGCCTAGTCTGGGGACAGACTAACCACTCCAGTTATAATACATCAGTAGTCGTCTGGTCACATTTTGACTACCGCCCACAGGATGGGTATGGGGTGCATAATAAACATATTAAACTAACTAAAAAAAAACTGGTCACAATGTCCCACACTTCCTTCCCAGCTTTGTCTGGATCTAGTGGGACTCCTCAGGTCTCTTCCACTAGTTCCAATGTTTGGAATTCTGCCCCTCTTGGAGTGTCCCAATCTAACCCTCAACTACAACATACACAAACGCAACAACAAGGTTCAGTCTCATCTCCCATGTCTGAGGTATCCTCAGCCGGGGATATGACGAGAGCGCAACTAACGTATATGATGGCCAAAGACATAGCAGGTGGTGACATTCAACTCTGCTCTAAGATTTTAAATGATTTGTTAATGGATAATGGGATCACTTCCATTACTATCCCAGATAATGTCAAAGCTATTATGGCCCAGCCTTCTCATAACAAGATGTACGTACCATACAAATAAGACTAAGTCATCCCTTCTCCAGGGATCACCCACCTTGCATACCCAGGTTGTCAACTCCCCTCAATCCGATGAGTCAGTACCTGACCCTAATGATGCCCCCGAGATTGGTGCTTACTCTTCCGCTATTGCAGCTGATCCTGTTGAACAGGAACTTTCCCAGGATAATTCACCTGACCTACCAAATTTTCCCTTGGAGCCTCCACAGTCTCCCATTAACTCTTACGAGCCTCTGCTTCCTGAAACTGGGACTATCACACCTCAGTTTTATGATGACTAATGATTCTGTTAATATTACCACTTCTAGTGAGGATGGTGACATTTTTAATACACAATCAACTACTCAGAACTTCCCTCCTTCCCTTGACGAGTCCAGCAGGGATAGTGTGGATACCAAACATGACATTACTTGCAGACGTTCAGACCGCAGTACACGTGCGAAGTGCAAGAAATAATGGGGATTACAATTTTCCAACTTAATGTTCAACATTTCTTTAATAACCGTTACCTTCTTGAAGTTGAACTACATAATTACAATCCTGATGTTATACTCTTGAATGAGACAGCTGCGAGAGTTGATCAACATATTAAATTATGTGGTTACTCTACTGTGGAGAAATCGAGAGGACCCTATAGTGGCGTAGCTATCTTAGTTAAATTAGGCCATGCATTTAAAAATATTCATGTTGATGAAGATAACATTCTTGCAATAGAAATGACGACGTCTCACGGCCAACTAGTGATAGGAACTTGATATTTTCCCCCGAGACAACAATATATAGAGTCAATTCCTCTACATAGGATATTAAGCAGAAATATTCCAACAATTCTAGCGGGAGATTTTAATGCTCATCACCCTGCCCTCTTTAACTGTAGAGCTGGTAATCCACTGGGTGACTTGAAAGGAAAACAACTATTTAATATCATGACAGCCAGAAACTTGTCATTTCAAGGCCCATTCTTTGAATCGTATATTGGTCCTCATCCAGGGACACCAGATATAGTCCTGACAGAGACTGTGACCTCTTTAATTGTCGTATCTCTCCTGGTGGAAACGTAGGTTCTGACCATATCCCTGTTATAATACAACTACAAACTTCTCCATTGAAATTTCTCATCGTTGAACTTCATATTGTTTTCTGCAGCCCATTGAAAGATTTGGTTGATGTCCGCCTGGAGCATTGCAGTGTCTGCAATGGAAGACACTGTCATGCAGATTCGGGTGTCATCTGCAAAGGAAGACACGGTGCTGTGGCTGACATCCTTGTCTATGTCAGATATGAGGATGAGAAACAAGATAGGAGCGAGTACTGTGCCTTGTGGAACAGAGCTTTTCACCGTAGCCGCCTCGGACTTTACTCTGTTGACTACTACTCTTTGTGTTCCGTTTGTGAGGAAATTATAGATCCATATACCAACTTTTTCCTGTTATTCCTTTAGCACGCATTTTGTGCACTATTACGCCGTGGTCACACTTGTCGAAGGCTTTTACAAAGTCTGTATATATTACAGCTGCATTCTTTTTGTCTTCTAGTGCATCTAGGACCTTGTCGTAGTGATCCATTAGTTGGGAAAGACAGGAGCAACCTGCTCTAAACCCATGTTGCCCTGGATTGTGTAACTGATGGGTATCTAGAAGGGTGGCGATCTTGCTTCTTAGGACCCTTTCAAAGATTTTTATGATATGGGATGTTAGTGCTATCGGTCTGTAGTTCTTTGCTATTGCTTTACTGCCCCCTTTGTGGAGTGGAGCTATGTCTGTTGTTTTTAGTAACTGTGGGAAGACCCCCGTGCCCATGCTCCCTCTCCATAGGATTGTAAAAGCTCGTGATATGGGGCTTCTAGCAGTTCTTGATGAACAAGCAGTTCCACGAGTCTGGCCCTGGGGAAGAGTGCATGAGCATGTATGCCATTTATCGCCTGTTCAAAGTCATTTGGCGTCAGGATAACATCAGATAGGCTTGTGTTAACATTCTGTGGCTCTCATTAAAAATTCATTTTGATCTTCGACTCTCAGTCTGGTTAGCGGCTTGCTAAAAACTGAGTCATATTGGGACTTGAGTAGCTCACTCATTTCCTTGCTGTCATCTGTGTAGGACCCATCTTGTTTAAGTAGGGGCCCAATACTGGATGTTCTCGACTTTGATTTGGCACAAGAAAAGAAATACTTTGGGTGTCTTTCAATTTCATTTATGGCTTTTAGTTCTTCCCGCAATTCCTGACTCCTATAAGATTCCTTTAGCTTAAGTTCGATGTTTGCTATTTCTTTGACCAGTGACTCCCTACGCATTTCAGATATATTGGCCTCTTTTAGCCGCTCTGTTATTCTTTTCCGTCGCCTGTAAAGGGAGCGCCTGTCTTTTTCTATTTTACATCTACTCCTCCTTTTTCTTAAAGGAATAAGCCTTGAGCATACATCGAGTGCCACCGAGTTAATCTGTTCTAGGCATAAGTTGGGGTCTGTGTTCTATAGTCTATCTTCCCAGCTTATATCGTTTAGGACTTTACTTGCATGGTCCCACTTTATGTTCTTGTTATTGAAGTTGAATTTGGTGAAGGCTCCCTCGTGACTAATCTCGTTTTGTCGGTCTGGGGCTCCGCACATACATGTCTGAACCTCGATTATGTTGTGATCTCAGTTTATTGTTTTTGATATGGTGACATTTCGTATCAGATCATCATTGTTAGTGAAGATTATTTCTAGAGTATTCTCCAGTCTAGTAGGCTCTGTTATTTGCTGGTTTAAGTTTAATTTTGTGCAGAGATTTAAAACCTTGTGTGTGTGTGTGTGTGTGTGTGTGTGTGTGTGTGTGTGTGTGTGTGTGTGTGTGTGTGTGTGTGTGTGTGTGTGTGTGTGTGTGCGCGCGCGCGCGAGTTCTCGTCTGAGCTGCCTCCTTGTGTTATCACTGCAACAGCATTACTTGCTATATTCCTCCATTTTAGGTGCCTTAAGTTGAAATCCCCCAGGAGCAAGATGTTGGGGGTAGGAGCTGGCAGATTTTCCAGACAGTGGTCCATTTTTAACAGCTGTTCCTGGAATTGCTGGGATGTTGCATCCGGAGGCTTGTAGACTACCACAATGACTAGGTTTTGGTTCTCGATCTTTACTGCTAAAACTTCCACTACATCATTTGAGGCATTAAGCAGTTCTGTGCAAATAAGTGACTCTGCGATTTACAGGCCAACCCCCACCCTTTTTGCCTGTTCACTCTGTTGCATCGTTTAGGTTGTAACCTGGGATCGATATTTTGCTGTCCAAGTGATCCTTTATGTGGGTCTCTTCGAACATTGCATTTGCCTCTGCAAGCAGTCTACGGATGAAAGGTATTTTGTTGTTCGTTGCTGGCTTTAGACCCTGTATATTTGCAAAGAAGGGTGTCATCGGACTGGTGGTATTGGTGGTACTGGGGGGACTTTTTTTCCGGCACTAGTATCTGTATCTGTTGGTTTGGAGTGGAGGCCATCGCCTGTGGTTCCACTCCAGAAATGACTGGATTTGGCGCACGATTTCTGCCATTTCCTGCCATTTTTTTTCCTTCCTGGCACTAAAAAACCTCTCTCTCTCTTGAGTGGCTGTGGCTACCCAGGTTTTCCCATGGCCTGGATGTTTTGTATCTTTTTGTCCCTTTTAGATGGTGTGCCTGGCAATTTAAGTTATAGCACAGTCTTTCCTGTCCTGAAGAGGGACACATTTCAGGGTGAAAAAGCTTATAGGTAAGGAAGTTTGCATTTTCCTGTTGTCATATGGGCATGGCATTTTCTAGGGTGGTCAAAGTTGCACGTCCCATCTGGTTTTCCAGATTTCCCATACCTACAGATACCAAGTGCATAGTATGTGCACAGGCTTGGTTTCCGTTTGCCTTGGGTTTCTGTGTCTGTATTCTCTGTTGGTGCAGGTTTACCTGTCTCATTCCTATCCTCACTAGTGCTAACAATGGAGCTCTCACCAATTGTTTCTGGTAATATTCCTCACTATTTTAGTGGAATCCCCTTGTTTGCTATCTCCTGTGGTATTACTAGTTTGTAATATTGGTTTTATCTTGTCCTTGACTACACTTGTTTCCCCACTACAGCTCCTGTCTCCCTCGAGGTCATTTATATGCATTCCCTCATGCGTACATTTACTGACTACCTGGACAGCACCTCCATCCTCACCATTACTGTCTCCCAGGACAGCACCTCCAGCTTCACCATTACAGTCACCCAGGGCAGCACCTCCAGCCTTACAGTTTCTGACTACATGGCCAGCACCAAGGGCGATACCATCCAGCCCAGACTTTTTATTTTCCCATCTGTTACAGAATGCTTCCAGGTTTTCTATGAAGGCTGCTTTGATGTTATCCTCTTTTAATACCAATGTGATTTTAGTCCACAGATTGCTCTCATTTGGGCATACCCAAAAACACTTCCCTAATTTAATACTGCTTGTAGATAGTTCTTAGATATCTGCACAAGGGGCGTGACACCAATTTTCACAAAAATGGCAAGTAATCCATGTGGAAGCCCGTTTGTTTGATTTACTGCAGACTACACAGAGCTTCATAATGTGATTTGAATGGTTGATTTACTGTAATTTTACTAGTAACCCCTTGAATATTGTACTAATAACCTCCTTAAAGTGAAGATCTGGCAATTTGTATTTCTATTTCTAACTGTACTTTTATATTAGGACAGCTTACCGGTGTACGTTCTGTTTTATATTTATTGTTTGTGCTTGATAAGGGCGCCTAAAACCCCGTCTGTTTAACTTACAAATCACTAGGGAAACAATACCGACAATGTGTAGAAGACATTCAAGCTATGCTAGGCAACTATTATTGTTCCACTCTTAGATCTTTACTTCAGTAAGGATGCAATAAACCTGTAAACTATCAAGCAATTCTAAACCTTCTAAAGTAATGACTGTAGTAAACACAGTATGTACCTCTCTCAGCAACCTTCTAAAGTAATGACTGTAGTAAACACAGTATGTACCTCTCTCAGCAACCTTGGTGAACTAACCATTAACTCGCCCGCAAGTCGATAAATAGCCAGATTTTCCTCAAGGATCTACAAGTTTAGAAACAAATATGTTTATGTGTACATGTACAAGGTATCCAAGCTGACATCAATGACATACTATGTATACAGTCCCTTGTTATGCACAGCATAAGTAAGTTTATTCAGCTACAGGTACACATAGTTACTTAAAATATCATACATAGCAGCACATGTGTAGGTTACCTACGATACCCATAAAAAAGAGTCCGGCAAATTAGGTCAATTTTGTCCCAGGATGCGACCCGCACCAGTACACTAACACCCAGAATGCGACAAACACCAGTACACTAACACCCAGGTACACATTTTACTGATGGGTGAACAGGGACAACCGATGTAAGGAAACACGTCCAATTTTTTCACCCTTGCCGGGGATCGAACCACAGAACCTCAGCGTGTGAAGCGAGAACTTAGCCTACCAGGCCACGGGCCACCACAAAGCTGTTGTCAAGCGCATTTTTCAAGAGTCTGGCTAAAACTATCGTAAATAATTCTAGAAACTATCGTCAATTCTAGAAACTATCGTAAATCTAGAAACTATCGTAAATCTAGAAACTATCGTAAATCTAGAAACCATCGTAAATCTAGAAACCATCGTAAACACTTCTAGAAACCATCATAAATACTTCTAGAAACCATCATAAATACTTCTAGAAACCATCGTAAATACTTCTAGAAACCATCGTAAATACTTCTAGAAACCATCGTAAATACTTCTAGAAACCATCGTAAATACTTCTAGAAACCATCGTAAATACTTCTAGAAACCATCGTAAATAATTCTAGAAACTGTCGTAAATAATTCTAGAAACTGTCGTAAATAATTCTAGAAACTGTCGTAAATAATTCTAGAAACTGTCGTAAATAATTCTAGAAACGTCAAACACGACAACAGTTTCTTTTTTTTTTTTTTTTTTTTTTTTTGGGTAGTCAAAAATTGGACACATCAGCATTGTGCTGCTAGTCTATATATGCGAGTTACACTACTTGGAGTTTATGCTTATTAACTACTAGTTGGAAGTATATGCTTATTAACTACTAGTGGGAAGTATATGCTTATTAGCTACTAGTGGGAAGTATATGCTTATTAGCTACTAGTGGGAAGTATATCCTTATTAACCACTAGTGGGAAGTATATCCTTATTAACTACTAGTGGGAAGTATATGCTTATTAACCACTAGTGGGAAGTATATCCTTATTAACTACTAGTGGGAAGTATATGCTTATTAACTACTAGTGGGAAGTATATCCTTATTAACTACTAGTGGGAAGTATATCCTTATTAACTACTAGTGGGAAGTATATGCTTATTAACTACTGGTGGGAAGTATATCCTTATTAACCACTAGTGGGAAGTATATGCTTATTAACTACTGGTGGGAAGTATATGCTTATTAACCACTAGTGGGAAGTATATGCTTATTAACTACTGGTGGGAAGTATATGCTTATTAACCACTAGTGGGAAGTATATGCTTATTAACTACTGGTGGGAAGTATATCCTTATTAACCACTAGTGGGAAGTATATGCTTATTAACTACTGGTGGGAAGTATATGCTTATTAACCACTAGTGGGAAGTATATGCTTATTAACTACTAGTGGGAAGTATATGCTTATTAACCACTAGTGGGAAGTATATGCTTATTAACTACTAGTGGGAAGTATATGCTTATTAACTACTAGTGGGAAGTATATGCTTATTAACTACTAGTGGGAAGTATATGCTTATTAACTACTAGTGGGAAGTATATCCTTATTAACTACTAGTGGGAAGTATATGCTTATTAACTACTAGTGGGAAGTATATGCTTATTAACTACTAGTGGGAAGTATATGCTTATTAACTACTAGTGGGAAGTATATGCTTATTAACTACTAGTGGGAAGTATATGCTTATTAACTACTAGTGGGAAGTATATGCTTATTAACTACTAGTGGGAAGTATATGCTTATTAACTACTAGTGGGAAGTATATGCTTATTAGCTACTAGTGGGAAGTATATGCTTATTAACTACTAGTGGGAAGTATATCCTTATTAACTACTAGTGGGAAGTATATGCTTATTAACTACTAGTGGGAAGTATATGCTTATTAACTACTAGTGGGAAGTATATGCTTATTAACTACTAGTGGGAAGTATATGCTTATTAGCTACTAGTGGGAAGTATATGCTTATTAGCTACTAGTGGGAAGTATATGCTTATTAACTACTAGTGGGAAGTATATGCTTATTAACTACTAGTGGGAAGTATATGCTTATTAACTACTAGTGGGAAGTATATGCTTATTAACTACTAGTGGGAAGTATATGCTTATTAACTACTAGTGGGAAGTATATGCTTATTAACTACTAGTGGGAAGTATATGCTTATTAACTACTAGTGGGAAGTATATGCTTATTAACTACTAGTGGGAAGTATATCCTTATTAACTACTAGTGGGAAGTATATGCTTATTAACTACTAGTGGGAAGTATATGCTTATTAACTACTAGTGGGAAGTATATGCTTATTAACTACTAGTGGGAAGTATATGCTTATTAACTACTAGTGGGAAGTATATGCTTATTAACTACTAGTGGGAAGTATATGCTTATTAACTACTAGT
Organism: Cherax quadricarinatus; assembly: GCF_038502225.1. Taxonomy (NCBI): domain Eukaryota; kingdom Metazoa; phylum Arthropoda; class Malacostraca; order Decapoda; family Parastacidae; genus Cherax; species Cherax quadricarinatus. The sequence continues at coordinate 2,149,216 of NC_091293.1, forward strand.
GGGAAGTATATGCTTATTAACTACTAGTGGGAAGTATATGCTTATTAGCTACTAGTGGGAAGTATATGCTTATTAACTACTAGTGGGAAGTATATCCTTATTAACTACTAGTGGGAAGTATATGCTTATTAACTACTAGTGGGAAGTATATGCTTATTAACTACTAGTGGGAAGTATATGCTTATTAGCTACTAGTGGGAAGTATATGCTTATTAGCTACTAGTGGGAAGTATATGCTTATTAGCTACTAGTGGGAAGTATATGCTTATTAGCTACTAGTGGGAAGTATATGCTTATTAGCTACTAGTGGGAAGTATATGCTTATTAGCTACTAGTGGGAAGTATATGCTTATTAACCACTAGTGGGAAGTATATGCTTATTAGCTACTAGTGGGAAGTATATGCTTATTAGCTACTAGTGGGAAGTATATGCTTATTAGCTACTACGTGGAGTGTATGATTAGCAACCACTAGGGAGGGGAAGTGTATGATCAGCAACCACTAGGGAGGGGAGGGGGAGTGTATGATCAGCAACCACTAGGGAAGGGGAGTGTATGATTAGCAACCACTAGGGAGGGGGAGTGTATGAATAGCAACCACTAGGGAGGGGGAGTGTATGAATAGCAACCACTAGGGAGGGAGAGTGTATGATTAGCAACCACTAGGGAGTGGAGGTGGTGTATGATTAGCAACCACTAGGGAGGGGAGGTGATGTATGATTAGCAACCACTAGGGAGGGGAGGTGGTGTATGATTAGCAACCACTAGGGAGGGGAGGTGATGTATGATTAGCAACCACTAGGGAGGGGAGGTGGTGTATGATTAGCAACCACTAGGGAGGGGAGGTGGTGTATGATTAGCAACCACTAGGGAGGGGGAGTGTATGAATAGCAACCACTAGGGAGGGGAGGTGGTGTATGATTAGCAACCACTAGGGAGTGGAGGTGGTGTATGATTAGCAACCACTAGGGAGGGGGAGTGTATGATTAGCAACCACGAGGGAGGGGAGGGGAATGCATGATTGGCAACCACGAGGGAGGGGAGGGGAATGTATGATTGGCAACCACTAGGAAGGGGGAGTGTATGATTAGCAACCACTAGTGAGGGCGAGTGTATGATTAGCAACCACTAGGAAGGGGGAGTGTATGATTAGTAACCACTAGGGAGGGGGAGTGTATGATTAGTGTGAGGGAAAAGTTCAATAGATAGGAGTAGAGATATAGTAACGATAGTTTCATTACCGGCTACTAGATATGGTAGGGTGAGTCATGCTCCCATTTTTCCCGCCTTTTCTCCACCACCCCTAAAGTGATAGTTTGATTGCTGGCTGCTTGTTAACGTAGGGTCAGTCTAGCTCCCGCTATCCCTTCCCCTCCCTCTTCCTCCCCCCCCCTCGAAAGGTGACGTGTGGGACTCTGGTCAAACAGTAAATCACTCGACTCGCAGCTCCCAACACTACTGTAAGTACATGCCTGCCTTGTATTCTAGTGGATTTATTGGTTAAAAGCTTCACTTTTGACCAATAATAAACTTAGTCCTTTCAGTCTTGCTCTAGGTTGACTGTTGTAATAATCACCACGTCTTTTGAGTAATTTACACTGCCATGGAGAGTGATTATTTAAGCAGTGGGTAACCTATCTTTCCAGCTTGGATGACAGTGAGGGTCACCTGTCAATGAACGAGAAGAACAGGAGAAGGACTAACGTCCAGAGACTTCCCCATTTTGCATTTAAGTACCTGTGCACCTGTATGAAATTGCAGGACGTAACCCCACATCATTGCAGCAGTAAAGAACCTGCTTTCCTGTCATCGGGATACTACTCACGGCGTTCATCTGTGAAGAACTAGCCAGTGGTGGTCCCCAACACCTGCGACCCCCCCCCCCCCATCATCAGCAACGGCTACGATTTCAACAAGCAGTGTCACCAACACCAGACACCCAAGTGTTAAATTAGCGTTGAATTCAGTTATCATTTATATTTTTCCTTTTTCATTTTCTTTAATGTAGGATTAATATTTCATATTTAAGTGTTTTATATTTTCTACATAATAAAGTGTTTATGTTTGTCTGTTATTATTTCTTTTTCTATTCATTAATTTTCCTGAGGAGGAGCCAGCCTTGGTAATACTGTCTGAAGTTGTTACAGGGCTGAGTAAGCCTTCACAAGTGGCGACCTTGCCAGCATTTTCTCTACTGAATCAAGATTCGACTCCATCTCGAAACTACCATTGGAACTTCAATGCCGCATACCACAGACAGTTACCACCAGCCATGAGTAATCATTCTCTATGGTAGGACTACAGTACAGGTATTTAAAAGATTTGGTGATTGTTATAGTCTCAATTTATTGTAAGTCAAGTCAGGCAGGATATAATATTTAATTCTGCCACCTAATTGTATGTGAGCTTGAAACACTTTGGAGGATTAGACTCTAGGGACCCGAGATTTTCCAGTGACAACTTGTTTCATTGAGCTCTATTATATCAAGGGAACTGTCATAGGACACTCTTGATTTGTTGGTGAGAAGATTGGATGGTCAAGGGACCCCATTCTACTTACTGTTTGCTCGGAGCCGGCATAAAACCCTTCGTTTTCATTAATACATATTGTTTAATTGAAGCAGGGATCGAGCCCTCTGTTTTATTTATAGTTTGAGCGGAGCAGGAATAGAACCCTCCGTTTTCTTTAATACCCATTTCATTTCCCCTGATAGTTTAAGTTATTCTTGCAAGTATGGATGAATACCAGTTTTGGATGAATGCTGGAAGTTAGGAATAACAGGGAAAAAATTAGAATCTTTCATTAGTGCTAAGATCCAGGAAAGACTTGAAAGAGAATTGAGAGAGAAGAAAGACAGTTAGAAAGGGAAAGAAGAGAAAAAGGAGAGAGAGAGAATCGAAAGAAGACAAAAAGGAGCGTGATAGACTTGATAATGAGGAACAAGCTAAGATATGTGAGGAACAGGTTAAATTAAGGGAACTTGAGGAAAGAGCAAAGGACAGAGAATATGAGTTAAGGGAGAGAGAAAAGGATCGCGAGCTCGAACAAACTCGCCTAGAATTAGAGAATAAGAAGTTAACTTTCTCACAACAGCAATTAGAGGAAGGAGTAATGGAACAACGTGCAGCTAGTGCACATATTCCAACACCTAATTTACCTCCCTTCACAGAGGGGGAAGACATAATTTCTTACATTATCAGGTTTGAAAATACCGCTACCCTCTGTGACTGGCCTGCTGACACCTGGGCTACCAGGTTAGGAAAGTTATTTTCTGGCACCGCTTTGAATATCTATGCAACTTTGTCGTAGGATATATGTAATTATAACCTACTGAAGAAGGCGATCCTTAAAGCATATCAAAAAACCACAAATTCTTACAGGAAAGATTTCAGGTATGCCACCTTACAGCCTGGCCAGAACTTTCAGCAGCTACAGGTAACACTCTTTCGTTTGTTCGACTTTTGGATAGATAGTTCAGGAACTGATCACAGTTATGAATCTCTTAGAGACTTCATGGTTGCTGACCAGTTCCTGACAGCTCTTCCTCACCAAATACGAACATTCATCAGAGAACGTAACCTGATTAAAGCTGAGGAAGTTGCTGAGGCTGCTGACCTGTATGCTGAGGCTCACAATTCCTATAAAGACCTAAAGGGATCGAATCCTAAGGGCAAGGGTTCATCAGACCTTAAGAAATCAAAGCCTCTAGTGGAAAGTAAAATGACTTCTTTTATTCCTGTTTGTCATTTGTGTAGTGTTAAGGGACATAAACGTCCAGATTGTCCTTCTAAGAAGGTCCAAAAAGTTGGAAGATGTTTTAAAGACTGTAATGACCAAGCACCCTTCTGTTCAGGAACAGTTAATGGACTTCATGTATCTACCATTTTACGAGACACTGGATGCACATGTATAGTCATTTCTGATAAGCTGTTCCCTAACCTTAAAGAAACTCATTCCTCTGCTATACTTTCAGACTACTTGGGCCGTACGGACACTTTTCCTACCATCCGTTGTTACATTAGGTCTAAATGGTTCACAGGTTGGTCTGAAGCCGTACTAGCTCCCATCACTTCTTGCTCTGTACTAATAGGTAATGTAAAAGGTGCCATTCTTCCTTCTGAGGTTGACCTTTCATCGCCAAAGGTGGACATAAGCTTTTCAGATCCTCTTCCTGTAGAGTCAGAGAAGCCCCTCGAAAGTTAAGATGAGACAATGTCTCGTGAGATTCATGTGGGATTAAAAGCCAGTGATGCTACTCTCGAAAGCGAGGTAGTAGGATCACCGGTTCACTTGTTAGAAGAAAGTGAAGGCATCACCTCCGATACTATAAATGTCTTGACTAGGGCTCAGACCAAAGCCCATGCTTCCCCTACTGTCCATCCTTTGATTTTCCCTGACTTTAAGCCTTTAGATATATCGAAGGACTCCTTTGTCAATTTACAACGTAATTGCCCTTCTCTTCAGAATTGCCATAATGCTGCTAAACAAAATCAAGTGATCCAAAGGAAAAACTTTTCATATAAATTTGAATATATAGAAGGCATCTTGCACAAGTCAGTATTCAAATTAAATTCAGATGAGACAGACTATTCCATCTTAGTTGTTCCAAGTCAATGCAGAGAGACTGTTCTTAAAATGGCTCATGACCTGCCAGTGGCCAGACATTTCTCGCATCGTAAAACTTTAAATAAAATTAGGGAAACCTATTTTTGGCCTAAAATGTCCTCAGATGTCACTACTTACTGTAGATCGTGTAAAGTTTGCCAACTGTCATCCTCCCAAGGTACCAGGCGAGTACCTATGGTCAAAATGCCAATCTTTACGGTACCGTTTGAAAGAGTAGCTATTGACATCGTTGGTCCTTTATCTCCACTTTCATCTGGGGGACATAAATATATATTAACATTAGTTGATTATGCTTCGAGTTTCCCTGAAGTCATTCCCGTAAAGACCATAACTACTACAGAGGTGGCTGAAGCCCTTTTGACCATCTTCTCCAGAGTGGGCATCCCTAGAGAAATTTTGTCTGACCGGGGGACACAATTCACATCTGACTTAATGCAACATCTATACCAACTTCTGGGAGTGAAGCCTCTCTTCACCACACCCTATCATCCCAGCTGTAATGGGAGGATTGAGCGCCAGCATTCGATTCTCAAGTCCATTTTAAGGAAACTTTGCTCCCTTAAACCTAAGGAGTGGCATCGTTACCTACCCTGTGCTTTGTTTGCCATGAGGGAAGTTTCCAGTGACTCTTTGGGGTTTTCACCTTTTGAACTTCTCTATGGTAGACAGGCCAGAGGCCCATTGTCCATCCTTCATGACTTATGGACTAATGAGGTAAATGCTGAGGTTCAGTCTTCTTACCAGTTTCTCCTTGACCTTAGATCCAAACTTGAGGAGACCTCTGACATAGTTTCGAAAAACCTAAGCTTGTCAATGGACCAGTACAAAACCTACTTTGATTCCAAAAGTCAGAGAAGTTTTAAAGTAGGAGATGAAGTTCTTGTACTTTTGCCTATCAAGTCAAATAAATTATTAGTAGCATGGAAAGGTCCATATAAAGTATTAAAAATCTGTGGGGAAGTTGACTACCTCATAGAAGTCAAGGGGAAACCTAAGCTTTATCATATCAACATCCTTAAGAAATATTACAAAAGAAATTCGGCTAACTGCCTTAATAACTTTGACTTAGTTTTTCCACACGAACTTGATAAGACAACTGAAGAATGTAAAGTGTGCGTAATTGACACCTCTAACTTAGACTATGATGAAGAACTACATGACTTGGTGACTTTTGACCACTCGGATGCAACCAACATTAATATTAATGAATCTTTGGATGACCATAAGAGACATGAACTACTTCAATGTGTGGGTAACTTTTCAGACGTCTTTACTGATATTACAGGTGTTACCTCCACGGTAGTCCATAAGATTGACTTAGTGACGGACAATCCTATCAAACGGAAATTATACCCAGTTACAGTTCACCTTAGGGATGCATTTGACCGGGAGGTAGATAAATTATTAAAACTAAAGATCATTGAACCTTCAATATCCTCATATTGTTCACCAGTAGTCATGGTTAAGAAAGGATAATTCATATAGACTTGCTATTGACTTCAGAGGCCTTAATGCTATAACTCGGTGGGATGCTGAGCCTATGCCCTTAATAGATAGCGATCTACACAAATTTTATGAGATTGATATTGCGCAGGCATATCAAGTAATGTTAGATCCTTCTTCTAAGCAGTACACCGCTTTTCCTACACACCAAGGACTGATGCAGTATAGAACTATGCCCTTCGGTTTGGTAACTGCCTGTGCTACCTACGTGAGACTGATGAGAAAGGTCTTGGGTAATATGCCAAATGTTTCAGTTTATTTTGCTAACATTTACGTAATGACATCTACGTGGGGCGAACATTTCCAAACATTAACATCAGTTTTGCATAGGTTACGCTCACATGGCCTCACTGCCAAGCCGAAGAAATGCTTCCTTGGGTATAACAAGATTAGATATCTTGGACTGATACTTTCTAATAACTCTCTGCAGCCTCTCCCCAGCAAAATCAAAGCTTTATTAGAATTTAAATTCCCCAAAATCAAGAAGCTCATGCGAAGCTTTCTTGGTTCTGTAAATTTTTATGCACGGTTTATCCCGAATCTTGCTGATCTTACAGGCATCTTATCGGACTTCCTTAAAAAGTCTGTGAAGGAACCTCTTGAACTTTCCGACGTAGCTCGGGAAAAGTTTAACGAGATTAAAAGTATCTTCTCAAAAGACCCTATACTTAAGATTCCTGATATTAATAAAACATTTTGTTTGAGAACTGATGCCTCCAATACTGGCTTAGGTGCAGTGTTACTACAATACCATGATGGTACTCCCTTCCCTGTATGCTTCCTAAGCCGGAAACTCCTTCCCACAGAAACAAGATACTCCACAATAGAAAAGGAATGTTTAGCCCTTGTGTGGGGTATCTCCAAACTTAAATTTTATTTGATGGGAAAAGAATTCATTTTAGAAACGGACCACAAACCTTTGATATACCTAGAAACCTTTAAGGGAACCAACAGTCGCCTCTTGAGGTGGACTTTGGCACTTCAGGCTTTTAAGTTCCATATTGTGTATATCAATGGTATATCCAATTATTTCTCTGACTGATTAAGTCGTGACAGTCAGTAGATTTGTTGCCTTACGCGACTTCCACATGTTAGAACTTTTTCCTCGCCTATTCTTCTTATACTCCTTGACTATAAGTCTTGGTATGGGGGAGTGTGAGGGAAAAGTTCAATACATAGGAGTAGAGATATAGTAACGATAGTTTCATTACCGGCTACTAGTTAAGGTAGGGCGAGTCACGCTCCCGTTTTTCCAGCCTTTTCTCCCCCACCCCTAAAGTGATAGTTTGATTGCTGGCTGCTTGTTAACGTAGGGTCAGTCTAGCTCCCGCTATCCCTTCCCCTCCCTCTTCCTCCCCCCCCCTCGAAAGGGGGCGTGTGGGACTCTGGTCAAACAGTAAATCACTCGACTCGCAGCTCCCAACACTACTGTAAGTACATGCCTGCCTTGTATTCTAGTGGATTTATTGGTTAAAAGCTTCACTTTTGACCAATAATAAACTTAGTCCTTTCAGTCTTGCTCTAGGTTGACTGTTGTAATAATCACCACGTCTTTTGAGTAATGTACACTGCCATGGAGAGTGATTATTTAAGCAGTGGGTAACATGTATCTTTTCAGCTTGGATGACAGTGAGGGTCACCTGTCAATCAACGAGAAGAACAGGAGAAGGACTAATGTCCAGAGACTTCCCCATTTTGCATTTAAGTACCTGTGCACCTGCATGAAATTGCAGGACGTAACCCCACATCATTGCAGCAGTAAACGACCTGCTTTCCTGTCATCGGGATACTACTCACGGTGTTAATCTGTGAAGAACTAGCCAGTGGTGGTCACCAACACCTGCGACCCCCCCTCCCCCATCATCAGCAACGGCTACGATTTCAACAAGCAGTGTCACCAACACCAGACACCCAAGTGTTAAATTAGCGTTGAATTCAGTTATTTATATTTTTCCTTTTTCATTTTCTTTAATGTAGGATTAATATTTCATATTTAAGTGTTTTATATTTTATATTTTCTACATAATAAAGTGTTTGTTTATCTGTTATTTCTTTTTCTATTCACTAATTTTCCTGAGGAGGAGCCAGCCTGGGTAATACTGTCTGAAGTTGTTACAGGGCTGAGTAAGCCTTCACAATTAGCAACCACTAGGGAGGGGGAGTGTATGATTAGCAATCACTAGGGAGGTGGAGTGTATGATTAGGAACCACTAGGGAGGGGGGAGTGTATAATTCGCAACACTACCTACACAGCTGCTTTGTAAACAAATCTCAAATTTACATCAATTTTTATTCTGAGTCTGCTGCTTTTCTTTGCTACTCCCATGATCCTGAGAATGACAAATCTTCAGTGGTGTTTTGCCAAAACTCCTGCTACTCTCTGTTGATGTAAAGTTGCTTGCCCTTGAACGTTTGAAAAAAGGGTGTGCTGACAAGACTTACGAATACGGCTGTAAAACAGGTGACTTCCTCGGACTTGCTGGAGGACATATGTGCTTCTGCAACACTATCCTCTGCAATACCTCGTCCGTGTCCTTCGTCGTCATGCCTCTTCTAATAATATCATTACTTCTGCTGAGGCTCCTGTGAAACACTCCTCCCTGTTAGCGGCTGGTTAGCGGCAGCGGCAGCAGCGACTTCCAAGCTCCGTACTTTTCTCCAACTATCAGAGCTACTAATGCTCCTATGATGACCTAGTTACAAGCAAAACTGCACTACCAAACGTAGCACCCTGAATGACCAAAGATTACCAACAGTGAAACCTACAAAGACTGCCCACAAACCGAAAGCAACACCCCGCTGCCAGCCGAACAACATAACCCTAAGCTTTGTATAACTACAACTTCTTAACTACAACAATTCCTGTAGTATTATGAGGCGCAATCTAAGGAAACAGCACCAAGGCCAGCAAGAAAACACCGAAAAATCAACTATTCAACAAGTGTAGCCAGGAGGACGCCGGCCCAGCAACCACCCCACTCACCACCACTCAAGGCGACACCACAACAATAACAACAAACATGGCTGCCACCAGCCCATCCTCCCCTCTCTTCCCCGGATTCAACCTACCAAGTAGTCTCTCAGGTATGACCAACGATCCAGATACCCTAAAGACATGCATCTCCACCTTAGTTATTGAAAATATGAATCTTCGAGAGACGCTAACAAAACAAGACACCAGGATGACAACTCGAGAACAAAATCCTCAGCCTTGAACAAAAGTTATCAACACCAGGAATGACTAACTGTGACAAGACCATCCAAACAGTCATAGATAGCCATACCCAACAAATATCTCTTAATAAAAAGGTTGAAGAAGCAGTAAAAGAATGGAAGAACAGACCGACATAATGAGACTAGTCACGAGGAAGCATTCACCAAATTCAACTTCAATAACAAAAACAAAGTGGGACCAAGTAAAACAAGTCCTAACCGATATAAGCTGGGAAGATATACTAAGCAACACAGACCCCAACTTATGCCTAGAACAGATTAACTCGGTGGCACTCTATGTATGCACAAGGCTTATTCCTCTAAGAAAAAGGAGGAGTAGATGTAAAATAGAAAGAGACAGGCGCTCCCTTTACAGGCGACGGAAAAGAATAACAGAGCGGCTAAAAGAGGTCAATATATCTGAAATGCGTAGGGAGACACTGGTCAGAGAAATAGCAAGCATCGAACTTAAGCTAAAAGAATCCTTTAGGAGTCAGGAATCGCGGGAAGAACTAAAAGCCATAAATGAAATCGAAAGAAACCCAAAGTATTTCTTCTCCTATGCCAAATCAAAATCGAGAACAACGTCCAGTATTGGGCCCCTACTTAAACAAGATGGGTCCTACACAGATGACAGCAAGGAAATGAGTGAGCTACTCAAGTCCCAATATGACTCAGTTTTTAGCAAGCCGCTAACCAGACTGAGAGTCGAAGATCAAAATGAATTTTTTATGAGAGAGCCACAAAATTTGATTAACACAAGCCTATCCGATGTTATCCTGACGCCAAATGACTTCGAACAGGCGATAAATGACATGCCCATGCACTCTGCCCCAGGGCCAGACTCATGGAACTTTGTGTTCATCAAGAACTGCAAGAAGCCCCTATCACGAGCCTTTTCCATCCTATGGAGAGGGAGCATGGACACGGGGGTCGTCCCACAGTTACTAAAAACAACAGACATAGCCCCACTCCACAAAGGGGGCAGTTAAGCAACAGCAAAGAACTACAGACCAATAGCACTAACATCCCATATCATAAAAATCTTTGAAAGGGTCCTAAGAAGCAAGATCACCACCCATCTAGAAACCCATCAGTTACACAACCCAGGGCAACATGGGTTTAGAACAGGTCGCTCCTGTCTGTCTCAACTATTGGATCACTACGACAAGGTCCTAAATGCACTAGAAGACAAAAAGAATGCAGATGTAATATATACAGACTTTGCAAAAGCCTTCGACAAGTGTGACCATGGCGTAATAGCGCACAAAATGCGTGCTAAAGGAATAACAGGAAAAGTCGGTCGATGGATCTATAATTTCCTCACTAACAGAACACAGAGAGTAGTCGTCAACAGAGTAAAGTCCGAGGCAGCTACAGTGAAAAGCTCTGTTCCACAAGGCACAGTACTCGCTCCCATCTTGTTCCTCATCCTCATATCCGACATATACAAGGATGTCAGCCACAGCACCGTGTCTTCCTTTGCAGATGACACCCGAATCTGCATGACAGTGTCTTCCATTGCAGACACTGCAAGGCTCCAGGCGGACATCAACCAAATCTTTCAGTGGGCTGCAGAAATCAATATGAAGTTCAACGATGAGAAATTTCAATTACTCAGATATGGTAAACATGAGGAAATTAAATCTTCATCAGAGTACAAAACAAATTCTGGCCACGAAATAGAGCGAAACACCAACGTCAAAGACCTGGGAGTGATTATGTCGGAGGATCTCACCTTCAAGGACCATAACATTGTATCAATCGCATCTGCTAGAAAAATGACAGGATGGATAATGAGAACCTTCAAAACTAGGGAGGCCAAGCCCATGATGACACTCTTCAGGTCACTTGTTCTATCTAGGCTGGAATATTGCTGCACTCTAACAGCACCTTTCAAGGCAGGTGAAATTGCCGACCTAGAAAATGTACAGAGAACTTTCACGGCGCGCATAACGGAGATAAAACACCTCAATTACTGGGAGCGCTTGAGGTTTCTAAACCTGTATTCCCTGGAACGCAGGCGGGAGAGATACATGATTATATACACCTGGAAAATCCTAGAGGGACTAGTACCGAACTTGCACACGAAAATCACTCACTACGAAAGCAAAAGACTTGGCAGACGATGCACCATCCCCCCAATGAAAAGCAGGGGTGTCACTAGCACGTTAAGAGACCATACAATAAGTGTCAGGGGCCCGAGACTGTTCAACTGCCTCCCAGCACACATAAGGGGGATTACCAACAGACCCCTGGCAGTCTTCAAGCTGGCACTGGACAAGCACCTAAAGTCAGTTCCTGATCAGCCGGGCTGTGGCTCGTACGTTGGTTTGCGTGCAGCCAGCAGCAACAGCCTGGTTGATCAGGCTCTGATCCACCAGGAGGCCTGGTCACAGACCGGGCCACGGGGGCGTTGACCCCCGGAACTCTCTCCAGGTAAACAACTTAGATAACCAGTTCAGTGACTACTTTGTTCTCCAAGAAGATAAAACTGAACAAGATAAACTATCGGACGCAGTAATAGTTAACAGTCCACTTTTTCCCAGTGATATGAACCAAACAAACAGTAAAGAAATTACTCTGCAGATCATAAAGGACCAAACAAGTGTTATTGTACCCGAGTCTGAAATAAAAGAAACCAGGTTACTAGGATCCCATGGTAGAAAAAGTGTTATGCTTAGATTCCACTCACATGACAGGAAAAAAGACTTAATTATTGCATCTATTAAAGTAAAGAAAGAGGTATACATAAACGAGTGTCTTACCAAAAAACGTCAGAACCTCCTGTATAGAGTCAGAAAACTTAAGCGGGAGAATAATGACACAATACACCAATGCTTCACACGGGATGGGAAAATTCTTGTTAGGAAAACAAATGTAGGTCAACTGTACACAATCACGAACGAGAATGATCTATCACGATTTCTCAGGGATACTAATCTTACAGAGAATAACTAAACAATGTCCAACCTAAAAGCCTACGTAGTGTAGTGTATGTTTTGCTCCATTATTGTTCAAATTTCATTGTACAATCTCTTAGTAATTAAATAATCAACTACCTCATTTTGTGATTTTACTAGTAAGCATAAGTCACCTTATGTAATTTTCTTATTTACTATTGTTTGCTTAAACATTAGCTGAATTGATACTTTCTCTGTCCATATTACTACCTCATATTTTTTTAAATACTATCAATTGATATTACTTAATAAAATTAATAATTATCATTTTTACTAAAATTTCAATTTACTCTTAACATTTTTGACATTTAATAACCATTACTTGTCTAATTACCTTTACCTGTTTTAATACAATATTTACTATCTTAGTACTCTTAATTACCTTGTACTGTCATATAACCTCTAGTATAACTACCAGTGCAATATTGAATGAAATAAACATTACTTTTTCACTTTTTTTGTAATCATTAAGTGTCAACGCTGGGGCCACATCGCCAGGAAATGCCCATCTAAGTCACACTGGTGTGCAGTGTGTGCCAATGCTCATCCTTCTGAACGGTGTTATGCTATGATCAAACAGCAACAGACTGTTGCTAAACAATGTATCAATTGTAAGACCTCCGGAGTCACAGCAGCTCATGCTGACTGCAGTGTGAGGGCTGATCGCATCTCAGCCAACCGCACTTCACCCTGTACCCCTCATAACGGCCCCCCAGGACTACCAGGTACCTCGGGTCTGAATACTGGCTCATGCCTGCCCTCAGACAATGGGGTTGAGCACCTCACCTGGGGAGCACGTCAACAGACCTCCATCACGTCGGCTGTCAATACCAGCCTAGCTGTGTCAGCTGACAGTCAGCCAAATAGCTCAGCTGACCGGGACTTCACGTCTCCAGATGTTCCAAGTCTTGCTCCTGTGGTATACAACCTGATGTCGCGCATAAAAGTACTGGAAACACAACAATTTCTCCTGAAACAACAACTTGAAGAACACAAGGAAAGATGTGTAGAGTGTACCAATAACAAGATTGTCACAATTTGTGAAAGCAAGTGTAAGGCTGCTGAACAAGGAGGCGGTGGTGTTCTTAATCACAGTAATGACGAATATAATACTTGTGTTGATAACTGTAGTGAGCATCATAACGAAGGCTATGGTGTCAATGATGTTAGTAATAGTGATGACCGTAATATAAGTGGTGGTGCAGAGTGTGATGAGGTTAGTCACAGACATTAATGTTGAATACAATACTGTTGACAAATTTAATGAACACAATGTTGGTAGTGGCGCTGGTGATGACAGTTGTAGTGTTGCGTGTAATGTTAGTGGAGGAGGGAATGTGAGTGGTGGTGTCACCTATCATACATTCTCACACAAACAGCGTCATGCTCTGGGTTTACGAAGACTCCCACGAGGCCTTACAACTGGAGGTGCACTTACAAAACTCATGGACAAGGGTAGCACTGTTGACATTGATAAGGTCTGCTATTTATATGAACAATTTTTTCATTATGCTGAGAAACTCGGCAAGATCCCAGGACTACTATAATGGATCAAAACGCGTATAAACTTTCTATATTAAGCTGGAACATTGCATCACTTAGAAAAAGACTTCCTGAACTTCATCATAAAGTAACCATCGAACCCATTGATGTTGTGTCTACGAGAGTGCAGAGTTCCTGAAAAATCCCAACCCCCTAAATTACCATCATTTGTTGCATACAACCTCAAATCTACTAACTCTTGTGTTCTATATATTAAAAAATCACTTCCCCATCAACTTCTTGCACACAAGAAAACAGAGGGGCTACAATATCACGGTGTTAGGATTTATATAGGGAACTCTGCTCTCAACATATTTAACTTGTATGCTCCTGCTGATAAATTTAATTACTTGGAGCTCCCAACTTGTGCTCATTCTGAGCCTACTCTTATTATTGGCGATTACAATGCGAGACACAAAAGCATTGGAAACTCAGTTTGGTAATCGTAATGGCAATCAACTGTTGTCACTCTTAAACAGTCATGATAATGTGCAAATTGTAGGTGACCTTGAACCCACACATATCTATGGAGGTGTCCTTGATCTGTGCCTGGGCTTCAACATTACTTCAGCCAGCTGTGAGTCTTCCATTGTAACAGATATAGCGTCTGATCATTTCCCTAGGCTAACCTCTAGATATTGGTAATACTATCCTTCCTAGTGGGATATTCAAACGGAAACGTTTTAATGTTCCCACTGATCAGCATGATGACTTTGTTGCACATGTGACTGACTGGTATAATTCCTATGAGTGTTCCTCTGTAGAGACCTTTAACAATGATCTTGTGAGCAGTATTCAGAACCACTTAGAGCCGCCACTACAACCTCTTGGTACTCTAAACCCAACAAACTTCCATAATAATCATACCTCCTTCAAAAACCATACTTATTACGATTCAAAACTTCGTACACTGAAACGTACTGCTCGCAGACTAGGCCTAGCCTATAGAAAACATCGTACCCCTGGAATGCTGAGGCTCTTCCAAACTGCCCTTGCTGCTGCCAGAGAGCGTATGACAGAGCTGCGGCAAACCGACTGGGAAAAATTTGTCAACGGTCTTAATGCTCACACCCCACTTAGCCGGGCATGGAGGGACATAAATAGAATTAAGGGTAACCGAACTGGGCAGATCGTGCACCCTCATCCCTTGCATAGGGCGAATGAGTTAGTCAGTGCTTGGGCTGCTACATCTAGCTATGACAATCTCCCCAGTACCACACAGGCAAAATTAAATGACAAATATGATGCAAGGGAGAGACTTGTTTGCTTTATGCTCAGTAAGGCAGATGATTGCAACATTCCTTTCACTAATTATGAACTTGATGCAGCGCTAACCAAGGGCAACTCCACGTCGCCTGGTGAGGATGGTATTACTTACAACATACTCAGATTGCTGTGTCGAGTACCAGGTAATCCATTACTTGAATTATATAACATGAGCTATGTAACTGGGGAGCTCCCTCAATCTTGGACCAACAGCCTCATCATTCCAATTCCTAAGCCCAATCAACAAAATGCATTTCGCCCAATATCTCTTACTAGCTGCTTGTGTAAAATATTTGAGAGAATGATTCTTAATCGTCTCATGTACAGAATCAAACAATTTTTGTCTCCCCGGTTACATGGTTTCATGCATGGAAGGAGCGTGCATCATTGCATAGCCACATTTCTCACCCTGCACACTGACAGCTCCTACACTACCTTCCTTGACCTTAAATCCGCTTTCGATGTAGCCAACCGACATGTAATAATTAGTGAACTTGCCAGAATGGATGTTGGAGGATGGCTTCTCCGCTGGATTAAAGGCTACCTGTCCAACAGAAAATCGTCTGTGTTGTTCCAGGGACATAGAAGTGTAACTAAAGACTTTGAATTAGGAACCCCACAGGGAGGTGTGCTCAGTCCCACACTGTTCAATATTCTAATTAATGCATTACTTAATGCTATGCCTAGTCAGCCCCATAATTATGTGATTAGTTTTGCTGATGATATAATGATTCACACCACCGGATTCTCCAACACCCAAAACATTCTTAATCATGTACTAGCCTCGTGTCAGGACCTGGGGTTGATAATCTCTACTGATAAAACAAAGATACTCAATAGGCGTCCTCCTCGACAGAGAGGCACAGTTCGTCAGATCCAATTGCATGATGGGTCTCTTCTAGAATATGTAAGCAGATACAGGTATCTAGGCTTTGAGGTTCCACTACTTGGACCTGTTGTAACAAGACTTTGTCGCCAATACAAAGAACGACTAAGAGCACTTAGAGTTGTGGCAGGGCTTTACCCCAGGTATGGTGCTAATGTTAAAATTGTGAAAATGATGTATCTTGCTTATATTAGATCATTGGTTGATTATGCTGCGCCACTACTTGCTCTTGTGTCTGACTGGAAGCTTGGAGGGCTGGAAAAACTGCAGAACGAAGCAATGAGGATCATCCTAGGATGCCCTCGTACTGCCAAAATTTTAAATATGCAAAAAGAACTTGATATTCCAAGCATCAGAGATCGTGTTAATGAAAGAAATATCCTAATTGGGGTTAATATGCTCAGGCAAGCTCATTCAAACCCCTGCACAGAAGCCCTGCAAACTTTCCTCAGCACTGGTGAACACTCCTGTCAAAGCATAATAGTTTTACCATCTTATGAGCAAGAGATTGTAATAACTCACTACAATGGATACATTACAAATCTTTTCATGGAACATTGCTTCCATCAGGAAGCGGTTGCCTGACTTACATCATATTAGTGCAACCAAGAATATTGATGTCATCTGTTTGCAGGAATGTAGATTGAAAGATGGAGCACCTCCACCAAACTTGCCTGGATATGCAGCTTATAACCTAAGGTCAACCAACTGTTGTGTGATGCATGTCAGAAAGAACTTGCCACATTCACTCCTTTCCTTGCAGAGTCGAGTTAACATGCAGTATCATGGTGTCAAAGTATATGCAGGCGATTTTTCCATAAACATTTTTAATCTCTATGCCCCAGCGAACCAGCTTCGACCTGATGCTTTACCAGATCGCATCAATAGTGAACCTACCATCATTCTTGGAGATTTTAATGCCAGACATAAGAATATTGGTGGGTCTATTACAAACACCAATGGAACTAAACTAGTGAGATTGCTGAATGAGCATGATAATGTTCGAATTGTGGGCACTACTGAGCCTACTCACATATATGGTGGCATACTAGATCTGTGTCTTGGATTTAATACATCATATACGATTCATGACTCTGTCATAGTTGATGATCTTCTATCTGATCACTTCCCAAGACTAACAACTGTCAATCTTGATCACATCTCCAGCAATCAAGGAGCTAAATACAGAAGGAGGAAACTTATTCTCAAACCAGAACACAGAGACAACTTTATTAACCACTTGGATCAATGGTATAAGAATTACAAAAATTTAATGATGATTTAATTACCACTATTGAGAGTGTTCTCACAGATCAAGTGGGCAGGAATAGGAAACAAAGACCCTCCACTATAAATAACAATAAAAACCAATGTAAATACTATAATGATCCACAGCTGCGCAATCTAACACATGCAGCTAGGAGGATTGGTAAAGCATACCGTGAATGTAGAACCCCAGACCTGCTCAGAACGTTCCAAGCTGCACTAACAAATGCAAGGAATAGAAAGGAAGAACTTAGGCAACAGGAATGGGAACAGTTTGTTAGTGGATTAAATAGGTCCACCCCTTTGAGTTTGGCTTGGAAAGGTATAAATAAAATAACCAGGAAAAAGACTGGCAATGTTGCTCATCCCTTTCCTCTTGAAAAAGCAAATGACCTCATAAATGACTGGTCCAAAACATCCAGGCATGAAAGCCTTCCATCTCATATTAGAAAAAATTTAGAGAGTACTTCTGAAGAAATGTTGAAACTGATTAATTTTATGAGCCAAAATATTGATGAGAGTGATTGCCTCTTTACCGAGTATGAATTAGATAATGCATTAACCAAAGGTCGATCAACTGCTCCTGGAGAGGATGGTATAACCTATGATATTCTCAGAACTCTAAGGCACGTGCCTGATAACCCTTTGTTGGCACTGTATAATCTCAGTTACATTGAGGGCGTTCTTCCTACTTCTTGGACCAATAGTCTCATTGTGCCTATCCCTAAGCCCCAACAGCCTGATACATTTAGGCCGATCTCCTTAACTAGTTGTCTTTGCAAAACTTTTGAAAGAATGATGCTTAACAGATTGTACTACAGAATCAGACATCAACTTTCCCCCTACCTCTATGGGTTCATGAAAGGTAAAAGTGTGCAGAACTGTATTTCCACCTTTCTCACTGCACACACCTCTACTAGTTTTACCACTTTTCTTGATCTAAAATCTGCATTTGATATTGCGAACAGAACCGTTATACTACATGAACTAGCCAAAATGAATATTGGTGGTAGCTTACTCTGCTGGATAATAGGATACCTGTCAAATAGAGTATCCTCTGTCCTTTACCAAGGCTTCAGAAGTGATTCTAAAGAAATGTCTTTAGGTACACCGCAGGGAGGAGTTCTTAGTCCCATGCTATTTAATATTCTGATTAATGCTCTCCTAAATGCTCTACCTGCCTCACCTAAACATATAGCTATAAGCTATGCTGATGATATCATGATCCATACAACAGGGCATAAGAAGATGAATACCATTCTTAATGAAGTTCAAGCAATTTGTAATCGACTAGGCCTTATAATATCTTCCTCTAAAACAAAGATATTAACAAGCAAACGACATCCCCCACCCATCTATTTGCAGGGTGAAATCATTAGCTACGTTAAAACTTACAGATATCTTGGTGTAGATGTACCCTTTAACAAATCCACTATACGACAACTAAACAAGAAATGCAAAGCTAGGCTAAATGCTCTCAAAGATGTTGCTGGTTACAATCCCAACTATGGTGCTAATGTGAGAATCGTGAGAATGATGTACATAGCCTATGTTAGGTCCTTAATTGATTATGCTGCTCCCATGTTGATATTAGCTAGAGAAAGTTCCCTCCGACCCTTGGAGTTAATGCAAAATGAAGCTCTCAGGATTATTCTTGGCTGTCCCAGATCTACAAAAGTTCTTAACATGAGGAAGGAGCTTGGTATTTCTAGTATCAGTGATAGGATTGTTGAAATTAACACTGTACTCGGTATTAGAATGTTGAGAAACGAACCAGACACTGTCACAGTGAATCTTACCAAGTGTCTAGAGGTAAATACACACAGATCTAAATGGATTGTGAAAACGTGCAATTGCATTAAGTTTTATAACCTGCATGAACTGTATCACTGTAGGCAACAAGAGCATTTCACCCCTCCATGGAAGATGTGTTCATTTAATATCACATACCTACAAGTCCCTCCCAAGAAGCTCATTGCTAGTAATCCCTTCCTTAAATCTCTTGTTAGAGCAACTGCTCAAGAAGAAATTTCTCGCCTAGCTGGTAGTAATAAGTTATCACAAGTTATATACACTGATGGATCTAAACAGGAGTCTTCTGGCAGGGCTGCATCTGCTCTTATTGCCACCTCCCTAGTTAAGAACGATAATAAATTTGTTGAGTTAGGCATAAGAATTAACAACTGGGCGTCTACACTGCAAACTGAATTGTTTGCAATCCTAATGGCGCTAAAGCTAACCTATGACACTGAGCTTGACTATCATCATTACTGATTCTATGTCATCATTGAAGGCTCTTGGCTCATATAATGACTCCAACAACATGCTCATTGGGGAAGCCAGGTATAGATACTCAAAAATTAGGGACAAAGGAATTAATGTACAATTGCTATGGATCCCATCACACATTGGATTACTCCTTCATGATAAAGTTGATATGTTAGCCAAGAAGAGTATCCAGAAGGAGAACGTAGAATATAACTTTGGTATAACTGTGTCTAGCATTAGGAATAATATTAGGAGAGAAGTAAATAATGAAGATGATTGTTATAGGAATGCAGTTAGAAGCCTGAGTAGATCTATAACCCACTATGATAACATGAACGTAGATAAGTATGTTTATGGAGCAACTTGCAATGTGAACAGACTGACTGATGTTGTAGTGGCCAGGCTTAGGCTTGGTTACAAGTACTTCTGGCAGTTTGGGAGACACACAGATGATGATCAAACTAAATGTAAATTATGTGATCAGGCATATGGTCACTGTCTTGAACACTATGTGCTTAATTGTCCACTTATTGAGGAATACAGAGACAGACAGTATAATAACCTATGTGACATGTCAAGATATCTTATTAATGAAAATAAGATACCAGATATACTAAGCAAATTTCCTAAATTTGCTTGTAACAGATAAGTGAACTATAGATATGTAGATATAAATCCATATGTATTCCTGTTAACCCTTTGGGGCCTAGTTCCTAGGCCTTTTGTGTATCCACATGCTCTCGCGCTACCGTCCACAGGATGGATATGGGGTGCACAATAAACTAGCCACTTCGGTGGCAAAATCTAAATCTAATCTCCTCCAGATGGATCGAAAAGACTGGAACCGACCTCCGCATGAATCAGATACATGATCTATGTCAAGTAAGGCAACAGCGGCACTTCTCCACTCCATGGAATATTACCCCATTCCAAACTACCATTCCTCCATTTCCCCCCAAACTACTTCTTAAATCACAACCAAAACTTCGCCTTGAAGCCAAACATGAGGCCTTAAGCTGTATGGATAACTTAGTCACACAGCACACACTCTCGCAAATTATTTACGTAGATGGTTCTGTTCACCAATCCACTGGTGCAGCTGGTAGTGCTGCTGTTGTCGTACAGAGTGATGGCTCTCTTAAAGAAATTGGAGCACGCATCAATAATTGGGCCTCTACCCTTCAGACAGAACTGTTTGCCATACTCCTTGCACTGAAATGCATCTATGTATCAAAGATTGACAGTTTAATTGTAACTGATTCTCTGTCATCCATAAATGCTCTCAACTCATTAAGATAAGATAAGATAAGATTTCGTTCGGATTTTTAACCCCGGAGGGTTAGCCACCCAGGATAACCCAAGAAAGTCAGTGCGTCATCGAGGACTGTCTAACTTATTTCCATTGGGGTCCTTAATCTTGTCCCCCAGGATGCGACCCACACCAGTCGACTAACACCCAGGTACCTATTTGCTGCTAGGTGAACAGGACAACAGGTGTAAGGAAACGTGTCAAATGTTTCCACCCGCCGGGAATCGAACCCGGGCCCTCCGTGTGTGAAGCGGGAGCTTTAGCCACCAGACCACCGGCATGCTTGTGTCAGAAGCCAGACACAGGTATGGTAGGATTGTGGACAGTGGAGTCAGAGTGCACATGCTGTGGATTCCATCTCACATTGGTCTTCAGATGTATGATAGAACTGATAAATTGGCTAAGCTGTATGCTTTCAAAGAGGGAGTAGATTACAATCTTGGCTTGTCAGGTAGTAGTTTGAGAACAATAATACGAAAAGACCTTCAGCTGAATTTTATGGACTTAAGGCTCAGGGAGATTGACACCAGTGAGTCCATCTATCATCATTCTATCATGCAGGAGGAGCCACATGTCTATGGTGCATCCAACAAAATAAGCAGACTCTTGGATGTCACTACCGCCCGGCTCCGGCTGCGTTACAAGTATCTTTGGCAGGTTAAATCACCACCACCAGATGTAGACCAAACGAAATGTAAACTTTGCCAGATGGACTATTGTCACACCTTGCGTCATTATGTACTGGAGTGCGATAAAATTAATGAATTTAGAAACAACTCACTCAGAAGTGTTCAAGAAATGGCTAAGTATTTTATCCACAGTGGTATTTTACAGACCATTCTGGAGAAATACCCTGACTTTGCTAGCTGTAAATAAAGCATTACCACATATGTGCATGTGTGTGTGTGTGTGTGTGTGTGTGTGTGTGTGTGTGTGTGTGTGTGTGTGAGTATGAGTGTGTGTGTGTGTGTGTATGAGTGTGTGTGTATGAGTGTGTGTGTGTGTGTGTGTGTGTGTGTATGAGTGTGTGTGTATGAGTGTTGTGTGTGTGTGTGAGTGTGCGCGTGTGTGTACTCACCTATTTGTGGTTGCAGGGGTCGAGTCTTAGCTCCTGGCCCCGCCTCTTCACCGGTTGCTACTGGGCCCTCTCTCTCCCCGCTCCATGAGCTTTATCAAACCTCGTCTTAAAACTGTGTATGGTTCCTGCCTCCACTACGTCATTTTCTAGGCTATTCCACTGCCTTACAACTCTATGACTGAAGAAATGCTTCCTACTATCTCTCTGACTCATTTGTGTCTTCAACTTCCAATTGTGGCCTCTTGTTTCTGTGTCCCCTCCCTGGAACATCCTGTCTTTGTCCACCTTGTCTATTCCACGCAGTATTTTATATGTCGTTATCATGTCTCCCCTGACCCTCCTGTCCTCCAGTGTCGTCAGGCCGATTTCCCTTAATCTTTCTTCATAGGACATTCCCCTTAGCTCTGGAACTAACCTTGTCGCAAACCTTTGTACTTTCTCTAGTTTCTTGACATGCTTTATCAAGTGCGGGTTCCAAACAGGTGCTGCATACTCCAGTATGGGCCTGACATACACGGTGTACAGTGTCTTGAATGATTCCTTACTAAGGTATCGGAATGCTGTTCTCAGGTTTGCCAGGCGCCCTTATGCTGCAGCAGTTATCTGATTGATGTGTGCTTCCGGAGACATGCTCGGTGTTATACTCACCCCAAGATCTTTCTCCTTGAGTGAGGTTTGCAGTCTTTGGCCACCTAGCCTATACTCGGTCTGTGGTCTTCTGTGCCCTTCCCCTATCTTCATGACTTTGCATTTGGCAGGATTAAATTCGAGAAGCCATTTGCTGGACCAGGTGTCCAGTCTGTCCAGGTCTCTTTGAAGTCCTGCCTGGTCCTCATCAGATTTAATTATGTGTGTGTGTGTGTGTGTGTGTGTGTGTGTGTGTGTGTGTGTGTGTGTGTGTGTGTGTGTGTGTGTGTGTGTGTGTGTGTGTGTGAGAGAGAGAGAGAGAGAGAGAGAGAGAGAGAGAGACTCGGCAATCAACATTTGCACCAATAACTCACTACAGTTGTGACCGGGTGTGGAAGTGTGAATTGCTCATTACTCTAAAATTTGTTCATGATTGCAGCCATGTATAAACGTAAGTAACCATTCTTACAGTATTCATTACCTTTGTAACTTGTGAGTTCATTACCTTGTACCTAGTTCAGCCATCAAAACTTTGGAGCCCGGTCCCTGGACCCATTGTGTACCTCTGTAATCTGTAAATACCTTTGTAACTTGTCATGATTGTGACTAGACCTACCTGGAGTTCATTACCTTTGTAAATTGTGAATTCATTACCTCTGTAACTTGCTCAGCTATCAAAACTTTGAGGCCCAGTCCCTGGACCCATTATGTACCTCTGTAATCTTTTGACTACCGCCCACAGGATGGGTATGGGGTGCATAATAAACATATTAAACTAACATCTGTTGCATCAACACTAGTAAGTAAACTACCAGCTGCATCAAATACCTTTAACACAGACTCTGATAAGTTTCAAACATACTATACCAATAAAGGGGTAACCC
Organism: Cherax quadricarinatus; assembly: GCF_038502225.1. Taxonomy (NCBI): domain Eukaryota; kingdom Metazoa; phylum Arthropoda; class Malacostraca; order Decapoda; family Parastacidae; genus Cherax; species Cherax quadricarinatus. The sequence continues at coordinate 2,172,647 of NC_091293.1, forward strand.
CAAACAGTTGTCAACTAGTAAGTGTATCTCTTGACTTTATTCAAAAAGAACTAAGCAGGTTAAACCCAACTAAGAGCACAGGCCCTGATAACATCCCGTCTAAGTTCCTAAAAGATGGTGCTTCTGAACTGTCAATCCCTATTGCTCACATAATAAATCTATCAATCACCACTAATAGCGTACCGGAGGGGTTCAAGGAGGCCAGAGTTACTCCTACCTTTAAGAAAAATAGTAGGTCTGATGTAAGCAACTATAGGTGTGTTAGTATACTCAGTATAATATCTAAAATTCTAGAGAGGGTGGTGTATTCTCAAGTAGTTAAGTACCTTAATGACAACATTCTCCATAGCTATCAATCGGGCTTTAGAAGATCCTACTCAACCGACACCTCCCTTATTAATCTGATGGATTACCTGAGAACTGAAATGTCAAAGGGGAACCTCATAGGTATGGTAACCTTAGACCTGCAAAAGGCCTTCGATACTGTCAACCACAATATATTATGTAATAAACTTCAAGCTATCGGTATAGGTTCTGTAGACTGGTTTAAGTCCTACCTTAGCAACAGGAGACAAATAGTCAAAATCAACAAAACAGAATCAGAACCCCTGCCGATAACATGTGGAGTTCCCCAAGGTAGTATTCTGGGTCCCTTATTATTCTTATGTCAATGATATGCCTATCAGTGTCAAGTGCAAACTCCTACTGTATGCAGATGACAGTGCTCTGTTAGTGTCAGGTAAAGACCCACAAGATATTGCTAATGTTTTAACACTGGAACTGGAGTCCTGCAGCAAATGGTTAGTAGACAACAAACTATCATTACACCTAGGGAAAACTGAAGCCATTCTCTTTGGCACGAAACAAACTGAGAAGGGTAAATAACTTTAATGTTCAATGTAATGGGGAGCCCATCACTTTGGTTTCATAAGTAAAATATTTGGGAATCCCCTTTGACCCATGCATGTCAGGAGAATTGATAGGGAACAGTGTAGTAAAGAAAGCGAATGCCAGACTGAAGATCCTGTATAGACAAGCACAGTGTCTACCTACTGAGGCTCGCAGGACCCTATGTCTAGCCCTTATACAATGCCATATGGATTATGCTTGCTCTTTTTGGTACTCTGCCTTGACAAAAAGGCTGAAAGATGGACTGCAAATCACCCAGAACAAAATCGTAAGATTCATCCTGGGGCTGGGACCAAGAGAACATGTAGGCCAGGATGAATTACAGCAGTTGGATATGCTGAATGTTGAAGACAGTAAAACAACTGAAGCTAAATCATGTTTATAAAATTGCTCACAAACAGTGTCCAGAATATCTTGCTGTCAATTTTGTCAAGGTTGGGAACCAAAGCAATCATAGTACTAGGGGGAGAGTCATTGACCTCATCGCTTTATTGCTGTGAGGTTGTGCTGCGCACACGCTCCTGGTTGAGAGGCCTTCCTGCGCAGATTGATTTTCACAAGATGGCGCAGACTATCAGAAGGCGCGTCAACACTGTGTGCTTTGATTTAGTGCGGGGTGTAGTTACGCCTCAGTCCGCACAGGTGCTTCTACCTTTGATTATTCGCGACACATACAGCATTGCTGATCAAGATTTGTATGGAGTATCACTCAACGGGGCTTACCGAATATTCGTTAAGCTACGATCGACGGCAGTGTATGAGCGCCTGGTGGAGCAGTATCAAGATGGCTGTGTGGACGTAAACTCGGCAATATGAGTTCGTTTAATTGACGTGTCGCGACACTACACTTGGGTGAAGGTACGCAACGTGCCTTTTGAAGCTGACGAGGCAGATATACGGAACGTTTTTGAACGTTATGGTACTGTGCATCTGGCAACGGCAGGTACCTGGGTGGATGGGGCGTACGCCGGCTGGCCGGAGGGTACGTTCAAGCTAAAGATGACGCTGAGGCATCCCATCCCGTCGTTTGTCATCCTGGACGACTTTAGGACGCAAGTGATGGTGTATTACGCAGGGCAGCGCAAGACCTGCAGGCTATGTGGTGCTTATGACCATATGGCAGCACAGTGTGAGAGGCAGCAGCAACGACAGGTTGCAGACAGAAGGACGGAGCGAGGGCCTGACCCGAAGGCGGGGCCTGCCAGCGGGACGCCTGTAAAGGGCCATAGTTCGTCTTGGAGCGAGGAGGTGGAGAGAGAGTTCCCGACGGTGGGGTCGAGCCCATCAATGCCTGTAGAATCTACAGTCTCCGCTTTGGTGGAAGGGGAGACCAAGTTGAGTGGAGGAGAACGAGCAGAGGATGTGGCTCTGGAGCAGTTGACGGAAAAGTTTTTGGAGACGAAGAGAGCTGGAGATGATGTACAATCGGTGGTGGGACCTGAGGAGAGTGAGGACGAGAGGAGAGACAGCCAGCTGACTGCAGGTGCCTCTTCTACGGGAATGGTGACCGTGGTCGAGGTGGCGGCGGAGGTGCATTGTGAGGCATCCCCCGACCAGACCATGGATGCAGAGAGTGTTCGGCAGAAGAGGGCGGCAACGCACTCTGATTCCGATGATGTCTTGACCCCGGCGCAAAGACCGGGGAAGAAACCGTGGGCTGATGTGGTGAGTGGAGGCGCCACAGGTGTGTCCGGTCAGGTGTTCGACCGGGGAGGGAATAGAGCTCACTGTGGTGAGCATGGTGGGAAAAATAGGAAGGCTGGTGACGTGTCTATGAAAGGAGTTACAGGGCAGCGTGTAAAACCCTTCAAGAAGGTTTCAGGTGTATGACTGTGAATGTAAATGGGTTGTGTATGAATGTGAAGCGTTTGTGGCTCCAGGGGTTTCTGAGGCGTCATGCCATAGATATTGTATTCATGCAGGAGCATAACTTTAAGGCGGGTCGGGATTTGAATGTGGACAAGATATCGTGTGTTTGTGGCATATTCGGACCGTTTGAAAGGTGGGGTTGGAATTCTGATTCGGGAGACAAGCCCGTTTGTTGTAATTAGATGTGAGGGAGGGGAGGAGGGTAGGGTACTCCGGGTAGATGGATGGTGGAGAGGTGAGCGACTGGCAGTGGTTTGTGTGTATGCGCCAGCGGAGCGTGATGTACGGGTGAAGAATGAATTTGTGCATGATGTTTTGGTTTATTATTTGAGATCTCTTCCCTCGGTAACAATCGTGGGTGGTGATTGGAATTGTATAGTACGTAGAAAGGATGTGGAGCCACGGGGGGCAGGGTGTTTTTTGGTTAGCCTAAGGGATCTTTTGCTGGGTGTGGGGTTAAGGGATGTTATTGGAGGTGAGGACCTAATGGTTGAGCATACGTTTCATAGACAGGGATACGTGGCCAGGCTCGATAGGTTATATGTGACGAGAAGTGTGCGAGTGAGTGATGTGTGTGCGTACGGTGGAAGCTGTTTACACGGATCATAGAGCTGTTTATACGGACTTGACTTGGGCCAGCTTACCTAAGAGGTATCCAGGGTATTGGAAGTTAAATGTGAGACTTCTTGGGGTGGAGGAGGCGGGGTTAGATTTTAGGACAATGTGGGAGAATTTGTGGGGAGAGGGTAGGGATGTGGGTGACTTGCTGGGGTGGTGGGATGGGGTAGCTAAGGAGAGGATCCGGTGGTTTTATGTGCGATGGGGAAAGTACCAGGGTTGGATGACGTACGGGTTGCAGCAGTATTTCGAGGGTAGGTTGCAAAGTTGTTATGAGAGGGGCGTGCAGGCAGGGCAGTATCCCATGGAGGAAATCGAGTTGTTAAAAGGAAGGATTCGTGATTTGCAGAATGATAGATTTGATGCGGTGAGAGTGCAGGGTGGAATTGAAGAGGCGGTGTGGGGTGACCGACCGTCGGCCTGTGTGTTAAGGGGACAGAGGCAGCGACGTATGGCTATGGAAATTGATAGGCTGGTGGTACATGAGGACTTAGGTGGATATAGGGCGGGACATGAGTTAAGAACAACGGAGGCAATGAGTGATTACGTTGATAGGTGGTTTGGAAAAAATTTACCGAGTGTAGGGGTGGATGGGGAGGCTTTCGGGAGGTTGGGGGAGAATGTATCTTGTGTGCTAAGTAGCAGTGATCACATGGCGTTGGGGGGGGATATTGAAGAAGGGGAGGTGTGGAGGGGATGGCACGTGGTAAGGCTCCAGGTCTGGATGGCTTGCCCTGCGAGTTTTATGTGAGCCATTGGAATGTGTTGAAGTCCTTCTTAGTAGAACTAATGAATACGATGAAAAGGGAGGGGAGGATGGGCAGGTTGCAAGGAACTGCGGTTGTGGTTTTAGTGCCAAAAGGTAAGAAACAGGACATGGTGCGGGACTTTAGGATAATATCATTGCTGTGTGCTGATTATAAGATTTTTGCAAAAATTTTAGGAAATAGGATGAAGTGTGTGGTGGATAGAGTGGTTGCGAGAGGACAATATGGTGTGTCTGGGAGGACGATGTATGACGGGCATAGTATTATAAAGAATTTTGTGGAAGGGTCGGGAGGGGAGCAGGGGGGGGGGTGTCTTAGCGTTAGATTGGCAGGCAGCATATGATAGTGTAGAACGTGAGGTATTGTGGTACATATTAAGGAGGCAGGGTTTTGGGGAGGAGGTGGTGCGTTGGGCAGAGACATTGTATACAGGTGTGGGAGTGTGTGTACAGGTAAATGGGAAGTTGGGGGAGTGGGTATCCATGGGTCGGGGTATTAGGCAGGGTTGTCCCCTGTCTCAATTGTTGTTTGCCTGTTTAACAGACCCTTTCTATAGAAAGGTGGAAGCGTGTATGGAGGTGGATTGGGGAGTAGGAAGTGGAGTGCAGGGAATAATAGGGTATGTGGATGACACGACAATACTCGTGCGAACGCAGAGGAGTTTACGTGCGGTTGGAGATGTTATTGATAATTTCGCGGGGGTTACCGGGTTAAGAGTTAATGTGGAAAAATCAAAATTACTGGTCTTAGGAGATTGGGTGGGAAGAGAGAGTTGGGGAAGGAATGTACGTTGGAATATGGTGGACAGGATAAAAGTGTGTGGAATAGTGTATATGCGTAGTGCGAGAGAGGCGAGGATGGTTAATTCTGGACTTGTTGTGGATCGAATGGTGGGGCGATTGGATGGGTTGAGACCAACTCATTTGACAGTACATCAGCGTGCGATTGTTGTGAATGTGTTGTTATACAGTAAAGTCTGGCACGTGGCTGCGGTATATCCGTTAGCAGGTCCAGATGTTACGAGGCTGTTAAAGAGGGTTTTCCATTTTCTTTGGGGTTCCGGGTGTGAATGGTTGAGTAGGAGTGTGGTTACTTTACCGGTCAACAGAGGAGGATTGGGGTTGATTGATTTACGGTTAAGAGTCAAGTGCATTTATTTGAAGTGGGGGTTACGCCGTGTGCGGGGTCATGCAGGGAGGGGCGTGAATGGCTTGCATGAAGAGGTGCGAATGTGGTGGGGAGGGTCGGAGATGAAAGTGTGTGAAGACGTGTTGCGGGCGTTGCTGCATGTACGGGACCCTAATAAAGTTCGAGTGGGTGTTTTAGAGCGTGTTGTAAGGGCGAAGGTAGTCGTGAAGGCTGAGAGTATCTACCCTATGTATGCGTGGAAGGATATATGGGAAAGATTACGGTTGATGCGCGTGCGTCCAAATGTGCGAGAGGTATTTTTCCCGTTTTCTCCATGGTATACTGCCGTCGGGTGCTGCACTTAAGGAAAGAGGGTTGATGGTGGAGGGCGCGTGTCGGGTGTGCGGGGATGAGGAGACTGCGTTTCATGTAGTGTATTTTTGTGATAATTTGGGGAGTATCAGGGAATGGATGGGTAAGGTTCTGAGGACAGTGGGAGGAGGCGGGATATTAGTATTGAGGGCGTTAAGTTTGGACGTGGGAGGCGTCGAGGCGCCTGTGCAACGTGCAATCACGTATATAATTGCGGATTTTGTTTTTGTATCCTGGGCAATGAGAAGGAATGGGGATTGGGAGGTGCGCAAAAGGGTGTTGGCGGGGACCATTTATAGAACGTTGTGTTATAATCGGGAAATATATGGAAGTCGCTGGGACCAGGCTTTTTCAGCAGGGTACCGTAGTATGAGTGTGAGAGCATTGTTAACGTTGTGAAAGGGGGGGGGGAGTGAATTTCAGGGGATGGAACGGGCTTGTCTCCGGGGTTGGGTATGCACAACAGCTGGTTTACTGTGTGTATCTGTGTAATGCGTGGTTGAGGAAAATGTGGTTGTGTGAGTGGATGTGGTGGTGAAGTTATATGTGTTATAGATGTCTTAAGTCAGAGTCTACTGCCTTCTTTCTTTGTTGAAGTACTTTATGTACCTTTCGGCTATGGCCTGGCAAACGGGGTTTTATGTGTTTGTACTGAGCATTTTATTGCTATATTATATAATGTGTATAGCCTGTAGATGAGTGCGGAATGCTTATGGCTATTCTAGTTTTGTGGCTGACTCGTAAGACTTGTGGTAAGGCGAGTATGTGTGACTGTAGGGAACTTATGTACTGGGAGTTAGGTGAGTAAGAGTATGTACTTTGTTTTATCATGAGATTGTGATGTAGGTTCTTTCGGTTATCGATTATTTGTGTTGGATGTGAGTAACCGATATATTTATATATTTATCATAATATTCTTATTGTATTGTATAGTGCATTGGCAATATGTCCCAGTATATTATGTAAATAGTGTATACCCGAAGGGATTATGGTTTTATTTATATTATTGAACCTGCTACAGGGGTCGCCTACATGTTATGTTCTTGTTGTTGTTCTTCTTGTGTACATAGGGTTAAGATTGCCCATCTTCTTAATGTTATGTTTTGTCACAAGCGATATTTTCTAGTATAATTGTGTAACCTCTTGTGTTTGTTAATATTGTGTTTGTTATTTGCTATTGTACGTTCTGAGAGATTGTGTTTCAAAATGTGTTTATATACAATGTGTATCAACCCTAGTTTAAGGGGTTTTTATGTTAAGCTATGTATTGTATTTTAAATAAAATAAAAAAAAAAAAACTAGGGGGAGAGAGCACAACTTTGTAGTACCCACAGTCATTGGCCAGGCTTCAAACACCTTTTATTGTACAGCAATAAAGGAATGGAACAGACTACCCGCACATGTCAAAGCCAGTCATAGCATGAACCAGTTCAAGAAGAGTGCCAAAAAGTGTCTGATGAATGTAGCTACAGAAAGGGAGGGGAATGATTTTCTATTTTTTATCTAACATACGTGTAAATTTTACCTTATTCCTAGTAATGACCCTCGTGTAGTAGATAGTCTTTTTAGTATGATAATAAGATGTTATCTTCATTATAGAATAATAAGAAAATATTATAACCTTTATATTATAATAAGGTAAAAGGACCCCAATGGAAATAAGTCACTGTCTGACCTTTTTGGGTTATCCTAGGTTCTCTACACATATGCTGCTATGTATGATAATTCTATGTAACTGTATTGTGTATACCTGAATAAATTTACTTACTTACTTAGACTATGAGCTGTTATGTTACTGACACTTAATATGTTATAGTATGAAACAGATCCCTGAGCCGTGCTGGTCACGTTGGATCCTTCACAATCTCAGCACAGAAGACTGTTCTACTAAGCTATTCTATCATACACAGCAACAAGCCTTAATTCCTCCCTAGTGTTTATAATCCTGGTGAACACTGCACCACTAACAGTTACGCTCATGCTCTAGTTTTCGATTATTTTAAGTCTGTTAAGCAAAATATATGGAAAGTTAATGAAATATTTATGACATTAGTCAATGATAAATCTGATGAATATTATAATAAAACAACTTTATTATATTCATAGTAGTTACTGGTTAATTGGATGTAAAAACCAGTGGAAGGTTATTAAGAGGCTGGATGCAACCTGTTCACCAGCAGTCAAAAATACGTACTTATATGTAAAATCGGAATTAATAAACTTAGTATCTATATCCTGAGACACATATACCGAGGAGTAACTTCATTTAATTCACTCTTTAGAAGATATTTAATTTAACATCAAATATATATTTGTGTTAATCAGAAAACAGCAATAACAACACTATCAATATTCTAATAATTATTATATTTTATTTCATCATTTAGTACAGCGAGTTGAAAGCCCATAGTAGTGTACTTAATTTAACAACTAAATTATTCTCTGTTGTGAGAATTATTATAATCAAATTATTATTATAATCAAAAAGAAGCGCTAAGCCACAAGGGCTATACAGCGCTCTTGTGAGAAGCCTGAAGGTAAACTATAAAAAAAACTGGATAAACTAAATTAAACCTCCACAAATCGGATTTAAGTAAATCATTACACTTGCACTTAGTATAAACTAGCAAACAACTGTTTCAGTGCAACATATATATACATGCAGGTCCTGCACATTAACTACTAAAACACTTCCCGTCTTCATGTAATAACCAAAAGAATTTAACTTGTAGACAAAAAACTATAAACGAGATGCAGTTACCTTCATGGAAGATTTATTTTTTTTAACAAACTCAGCCAAAATTTAGATGAAATATTTTCACGAATCTATCAGTAAAAAGTTTTTTCTTAAGGAGAAAAATAAGGGTACTAGAGAAGGTATTATAGGAAAGGCGGCACTTACCAGATGCCTGAGAACAAGTCAGTTGTGGAGTGACAACCCACCTGGCGTCTCTTTTATAACCTGCCACCACTACTACAGTTGCCAACAACTGATACGCTCACCACTATTATTATTATACTTAAACAATGCACATAGAAACTAGTTAAATAAGTTTAAAAAGTATCTACTACACTAGAGTCTTAAATTAAAGCTACAGTAATATACTGACAACAAGTCAAGAACAATTTAAGCCCTAAAATAGAGATGAAAGTAAAACTCTTGAGTGTATGTACACTACGATACACACACCTACAGTTGCCACTAACAGCAATCTTCAACACATCTATCGAAATAGAGAGACTACCTGAGGTATGGAAGACAGTAAATGTAGTCCCAATTTTTAAAAAACAGGAGACAGATACGAAGCATTAAACTATAGACAAATGTCACTGACATGTATTTAACGCAGAGCGGCAGCAGCGGCATCCTACCAGCTCTTCTTCCTCAAAAAACCATCGCTCATCAAAACTTGTGATGTCTTAAGTGAAAGTACAACTACATGAACCCATGTAGACCACAAAAGGACCCAAGAATACTAAGAATGTAACCCAAATCTTGACAAAATTAGAAGATCTAAGGAAGACAGCCCTGCTAACCCAAACACTGCCTCCGCTGCCAGACAACCACTTAACCCAAGCTCTGAGTAAGTAAGTAAATTTATTCAGGTATACACAATACAGCTACATAGAATTATCATACATAGCAGCATATGTGTAGAGAACCTAGGATAACCCAAAAAAGTCAGACAGAGTGACTTATTTCCATTGGGGTTCTGAGAAAACAAGCCTTCTCCTCCATAGCTACACAGTACCTACTTCAGTGATACTATGAAAGGATATCGCAGAAGAAACAACATCATTAATAAAAGAATAACAGCAAGGACCCTAGAACTCAACTTGTCTACCCAGCAGGACGCCGGTGTATCATCAACCTCCCTCACCACCGCCGCCCAGGTAACAACAACCCCCCTCACCACCACCACCCAGGCAACAACCTCCCTCACCACCACCACCCAGGCAACAACAACCTCCCTCACCACCACCACCCAGGCAACAACCTCCCTCACCACCACCACCCAGGCAACAACAACCTCCCTCACCACCACCACCCAGGTAACAACAACCCCCCTCACCACCACCACCCAGGCAACAACCTCCCTCACCACCACCACCCAGGCAACAACAACCTCCCTCACCACCACCACCCAGGCAACAACCTCCCTCACCACCACCACCCAGGCAACAACAACCTCCCTCACCACCACCACCCAGGTAACAACAACCCCCCTCACCACCACCACCCAGGCAACAACCTCCCTCACCACCACCACCCAGGCAACAACAACCTCCCTCACCACCACCACCCAGACAACAACAACCTCCCTCACCACCACCACCCAGGCAACAACAACCTCCCTCACCACCACCACCCAGGCAACAACCCCCCTCACCACCACCACCCAGGCAACAACAACCCCCCTCACCACCACCACCCAGGCAACAACCTCCCTCACCACCACCACCCAGGCAACAACAACCTCCCTCACCACCACCACCCAGGCAACAACAACCTCCCTCACCACCACCACCCAGGCAACAACCTCCCTCACCACCACCACCCAGGCAACAACAACCTCCCTCACCACCACCACCCAGACAACAACAACCTCCCTCACCACCACCACCCAGACAACAACAACCTCCCTCACCACCACCACCCAGGCAACAACAACCTCCCTCACCACCACCACCCAGGCAACAACCTCCCTCACCACCACCACCCAGGCAACAACAACCTCCCTCACCACCACCACCCAGACAACAACCTCCCTCACCACCACCACCCAGGCAACAACAACCTCCCTCACCACCACCACCCAGGCAACAACAACCCCCCTCACCACCACCACCCAGGCAACAACCTCCCTCACCACCACCACCCAGGCAACAACAACCTCCCTCACCACCACCACCCAGGCAACAACAACCTCCCTCACCACCACCACCCAGGCAACAACCTCCCTCACCACCACCACCCAGGCAACAACAACCTCCCTCACCACCACCACCCAGACAACAACAACCTCCCTCACCAAAACCACCCAGGCAACAACAACCTCCCTCACCACCACCACCCAGGCAACAACAACCTCCCTCACCACCACCACCCAGGCAACAACAACCCCCCCTCACCACCACCACCCAGGCAACAACAACCTCCCTCACCACCACCACCCAGGCAACAACAACCTCCCTCACCACCACCACCCAGGCAACAACAACCTCCCTCACCACAACCACCCAGGCAACAACAACCTCCCTCACCACCACCACCCAGGCAACAACAACCTCCCTCACCACCACCACCCAGGCAACAACAACCTCCCTCACCACCACCACCCAGGCAACAACCTCCCTCACCACCACCACCCAGGCAACAACAACCCCCCTCACCACCACCACCCAGGCAACAACCTCCCTCACCACCACCACCCAGGCAACAACAACCTCCCTCACCACCACCACCCAGGCAACAACAACCTCCCTCACCACCACCACCCAGGCAACAACAACCTCCCTCACCACCACCACCCAGGCAACAACAACCTCCCTCACCACCACCACCCAGGCAACAACAACCTCCCTCACCACCACCACCCAGGCAAACAACAACCTCCCTCACCACCACCACCCAGGCAACAACACCCTCCCTCACCACCACCACCCAGGCAACCTCCCTCACCACCACCACCCAGGGAACAACAACCTCCCTCACCACCACCACCCAGGGAACAACAACCTCCCTCACCACCACCACTCAGGGAACAACGACAACAACAAACATGGCTGACTCTCCCTTCAAAGGATTCACCCATGATAACTCAGGTATGATTATTCCTGACAGTATCAAGGACTACATCGTTGCTCTAGAAAAAGAAATAAAAGATATCAAAGCAACACCCGAGCGACGAGAATCCAAGATAACCAACCTCGAGAACAAGATCCAAAACCTTGAAGAGTCATTACATTGGGAAGTGTTGACACAGAAAATACTCTGAAAACAGCTATAGCCAGTCACACTGAACAAATAACAACAATAAATATGAAGGTTGAAGAAGCAATCAAGGACTGGAACCAGAACATGCACACTCGACTAAATGAACACCTTGATTTCCAAGACGACAAAACTGAACAAGACAAGATGTCTGATGCAGTTATAATAAACAGTCCACACATTCCAAGTGACATAACACAAGCACAGTGCAAAGAAACTGCTGTCAGGATAATACAGGACCACGTACAAGTCATCGTGCAAAACAATGAAATCAAAGAAACACGTTTGTTAGGAAAACCAGGAAGTAAACACAGTATAATGATCCGACTTCATTCATACGATAAAAGAAAGGACCTAATTAAATCAGCATTTAGCTGCCTGACTGCGGTGGAGTGAGGTTGTGCACAGCACCCCTCTGCTGTTTGTCAGGAGAGCTCTCATAGCAACAATATGGTGCTGAGTATCCGACGTAGGATAAACACTGTCGGCGTTGAGCTGCTTCGTGGGGCGATTTCCCCCTCTACGGCGCAGGTGTTACTTCCGGCAATCATCCGGGAAACGTACGGAGTGCAGGATGATGAGGTTTATGGTGTGGCCCTGAATGGGGCCTATCGTCTATTCGTCAAGTTAAATTCGACGGCTGTGTACGAGTCGTTGGTGACGAAATTTGAGCATGTGAGTATTGATGTAACTCCAGCTGTCAAAGTGCGACTCATAGACGTCTCTCGCCACTATACGTGGGTGAAGTTGCGAAATGTCCCCTTCAAGGCTGACGAGGAGGACTTACGGAAGGTGTTTGCTGCTTATGGTACCGTGCATCTGGCAACCCAAGGCAAGTGGGCGGCAGGTGCGTACATGGGACGTCCGGAGGGTACATTCTCCCTCAAAATGACACTGAGGCACCCGATTCCGTCATACGTCGTGATGCCGGAGTTTAGGACCCAGATTCTAGTGGCGTATGCTGGGCAGCGACGGACATGCAGGTTGTGTGGGGAGTATGACCATATGGCAGCGACGTGTGGGAGGCAGTGGAGGGCGCCGGCGCAAACAGGTGGAGAACCAGTTACAGGTGTGGATGTCGTGGAGGAGAATTCCAAAGGAAATCGAGGAGATGGCCGTCTGTGGAGTGACATTGTGGAAGAGTCTCTTGTGGTGCATGATGGGCGTGGCACGAGTTGTGTGGAGCCAAAAATGGCCACTTTGCCGGTGACGGGGAGGACGTGCTAATTCAGCAGGAGGTGCAAGAGCTGGAGGAGGAGCTCGACGAGGTATTGAAAAATTTACCTTCTTCGGGCGAGGATAATGGCTTGGTCCGTGAAATGGTGCCTGAGTTGAAAGGAGAGTGTGGCGGGACAGGCACGAGAAGGACGGAGGACAACTGCAGGCACAGAGAGGAGTCACCGAGCTCTGTGCGACAGGTCACAGTAGAGGTTGATATTCACTGTGAGGAATCTTCGGAAGACAGTATGGCGGTAGAGAGTGTCACGAGGAAGAGGGCGGCTGCGTCAGACTCAGATGATGTCCTGACACCCGCGCAGAGGTCTGGGAGGAGGGATGTATATTTTCGTGACAGCCAGGATAAGAGGCATCGACAAGGGGGGGGGGGGTGGATGGTGACAAACCACATGTTGACCCTGGGGCAAGAGGCCCTGGGAAGGGTGAGAGGAGAAAGGATTGGAAGCTTTAGAAAGGCCTTAAATGCATGACTGTGAATGTGAATGGACTGTGTACTGGTATGAAGAGGGAATGCTTTCGTATGCTCTTACGTCGATACAGAGTGGACGTAGTCTTTCTACAGGAGCATAATTTCAGGGAGGGTAAAGTGCTCGAGGTGGAAGGGTATACGGTGTTGACTCTGCCATCGGCACGTTTGAAAGGTGGTGTCGGTTTATTGATAAAGGAGGCGAGCCCGTTTGTGTTGCAAAGACGTGAAGGGGGTGGGGGGGGGAGGGTGTTGCGTGTGGATGGGTGGTGGATGGGGCAGAGGGTAACCTTTGTAAGTGTGTATGCACCAGCTGAAAATGATATGAAAGTAAAGAGGGATTTTGTGTGTGATGATCTAGTTTTTGCTTTCCGTGGTTTACCTGAGGTGGCCATCGTAGGTGGGGACTGGAATTGTGTGATCAGGAGAGCGGATGTGGAACCACGAGGGGCGGGGCATATGTTGACAGCATTACGCAATCTATTGGTGGACGTTCAGTTGAGGGATGTGGTAGGTGGGGGAGCGTGGGAGGTGGAGCATACTTTCGTGAGGCGAGGTTACGCGGCTAGGTTAGACAGGTTGTATATATCTCATAAGGTAGTGTCAAAGTCTGTCCGTACTATTGACCTAGCTTTTTCAGATCATAGGGCGGTTGTCGTAGAAGTAGAGTGGGATTCTCTAGCTTGTATCTCTAGGGGATATTGGAAATTAAATACGAGTCTGTTGGAAGATGAGGAGGGGTTGGGGGGTTTTCGGGAGCTGTGGGAGAGATTAACTGAGGAGGTACAAGGTGTGGAGGACGTGGTGACGTGGTGGGATGGTGTGGCTAAGGACCGGATTCGGCATTATTATGTGCGGGAGGGGAAAAGGATTAGTTCTTTAAAATTTGGGTTGATTAATTATTTGGAGGACAGGTTACGAGGTTGTTATGTAAAAGGGACAGTAGAGGGTGTCTATCCGATGGACAACATTATGATACTTAAAGAGCGGTTGCGGGAAATTCAGGACGAGCGGTTCCAAGCAGTGAGAGTAATGGCGGGGGTGGAGGAGGTGTTATATGGAGATAGGCCGTCTTCGTGTGTGTTGCGCAGACAAAAACAACGTCAGCAGGCAACAGCTATTCCATGTTTGGAGGTTCTTGAGTCGGTGGGTGGGTATAGGGCGGGTCAGGTAATCCACACTATGGATGGGATGGGGTTGTTTGCGGATACGTGGTACGAAAAGTATTGGCGGGAGGAAGGGGTAGGATTAGGGGATTTAGAGAGGGTGTGTGGAAGTGTGCCATGTAGGTTAGGACACAGTGATAGGGAAGCTTTGGGGGGGCACATAACTGAGGGGGAAATATGGAGAGCTTTGAGTGCCATGCGAAAGGGCAAAGCACCGGGAATCGATGGACTGCCGGCGGAGTTTTATCAACAGCATTGGGAGTTAATAAAAGGTTTTTTGGTGAGGTTACTGAACTTGATGAAGGTAAGGGGAAGGTTGGGTGGAAGACAGGCAACAGCTGTAGTTGTTTTGGTACCGAAGGGTAAGGAACAGCGTTCGCTCAGGGACTATAGAACAATATCATTGTTATGCGCGGATTATAAGTTATTTGCAAAAATTTTAGGAAATAGGCTCAAGTGTGTTGTAGGGAGGGTTGTATCGGAAACCCAGTTTGGGTTGCCAGGTAGGTCTATGGGGGTGGGACATGGTCTTTTAAGGGATTTCGTGGAAGAAAAAGGGGGGGAAGGGGGGGGTTGGTTGCACTAGACTGGCAAGGAGCTTATGATAGGGTGGAGCGGGAGGCGTTGAGAGCTATCCTTAGGAAACAGGGCTATTGGGAGGAAATAGTGGGATGGGTAGAGGCATTATATAGAGGGGCAATGGTGAGAGTACAGATTAATGGAAGATTAGGGGGGAGGATTGTCATGGGCAGAGGTCTTAGACAGGGGTGTCCTATGTCACAGCTTTTATTTGCATGCATACAGGACCCCTTTTATAGAATGGTGGAGCGCCATATGGGCGTTAGTGAAGGGGTTGGGGGGGGGTACTGGGGGCGTTTGGCCTGTTCTCATAGGGTATGTAGATGATACTACTGTATTGGTTAGAGAAGGGATGTCCATAAAAGCCTTAGATGGAGTGGTCGACACGTTTGCATGTGCAACTGGTATGAGGGTAAATTCGGAGAAGTCCATGGTTATGGGGTTAGGAACTTGGGGGGAGCGGGTCGAGTGGGGTAGTGCAGTCGTAAAGAAGCGGGTGATGTCATTAAAAATTTGTGGTCTAATCTATGCAGATGATCTTGAGGTTGCACGTGTTAATAATTCGGTCAGGTTGGTAGAAAGGATACTGGGTCGATTGGGAGCATTGCGGCCTTATCATTTGACCCTTGTGCAGCGTGCCATTGTAATTAACGTTTTATTGTATAGCAAGGTTTGGCATGTGGCTGCCGTGTTCCCTTTAACGGGGACGGCAATTGCAACTATACTTAGAGGGGTTTTTAAATTTTTGTGGGGTTCAGGTTGTGATTGGCTTAGAAGGGATGTAGTAATGTTACCTGTGCGTCAGGGGGGGTTGGGTTTAATGAATTTAAAGAGGAGGGTCAAATGTATCTTTATTAAAAGGGAGGTGATGAGGGAGGGTGTGAGTGGGGGGGGGTTGGTTAAGGTACACAATAAATTGAAACGCATGTTTTCTGGGACGGAGTTGAGGGAGTGTGAAACTATTTTGAGGGCAGCAGTGATGGTTAGGGATCTGGGTAAGGTAAAAATAAGTAGGCTGTGTAGGATGTCGGCGGAAAGGGTTGTGGCTCCGGTGGAGGGGATTTTCCCCATGTATGACTGGGGATGTATATGGAGAAGGTTTGGTAGGTTAAGGTTACAACCCCGTGGACGTGAGGTGATGTATCGGTTTTTGCATGGGATTTTACCATCGGGAGTGGTCTTACGAGCTAGACGGGTGGTTGAGGGGGGGGGGTATGTGGAATATGTGGCGGGGAGGATTCTGCATTCCATGTAGTGTATTTTTGTGAGGGGTTGGGGAGCGTCAGGGGTTGGTTGAGCAGGGTGTTGCATAAGATAAGTGGTCAATACTTCTCTGTTCTGCGGGCATTGAGTCTTGATGTGGGGGGTATGGATGAAAGTATTATTAGGGCTGTGGGGTACATTATGGTAGATTATGTCTACATTATGTGGGGAATGAGGGGGAAAGGGGTAAGTGAGGTGAAGAGGAGGGTATTGGCTGTTACGTTTTATAAAACGTTGTGCCGTAATAGAGAACTTTATGGGAGGAGGTGGGAGCGGGATTTCTCTGAGGGATATAGAGACATTACATTAGAGGTTTTATTAAATTTGTAAAGTAGGTGGGTGGGGCAGGGTAGGGATGGTATAATGTATTATGTTAATGGCCTGTCAGGGGTGGAAACGGGGTCGCCTCCTGGTATGTAGCGGGTGATGTGTATGAACTTGGGCGTATGATGTGTATTCATGGTTTGTGATGCGTATACTCAATATATGTGTTTGATTTTGCAGTAGGACATTGTTCTATGTATGTTACTCTTATGCATGTTGTTAGATGATTGTAGAGGTGTCAGTGTGTTGGATCCTTGTTTATTAATATATTCTGTGTTTGATGAACATATTGTTTTTACCTTATTCTCAATACAGTACGTTAATTGTATTTAACGTATACGGTGTCCTACTTTATAATTTACAAGTGACAATATATGTATATAATGATGTGTTTTGTTAATCATATAACAATGCAATTGGAATTAGTCGGTTATTGGTTATCATAGGTGTAGGGGTTTTCATGTATGGGTGAGGAGGGATATTTGTGTTATCTCAAGTTCATGTTTGTGTGGTTGTTCATGATTATTCTGTGTAAGACCTGTTTTTGTCTTTATCTATTTCTTGTATTGTATTGTTCTAAATAAAATATAAAAAAAAAAAATTAAATTAGCAATTACAATGAAAAATGGAGTGTACATAAATGAGTGTCTAACAAGACAACGTCAAAACCTTCTGTTCAGGCTGAGAAAAGTTAAACAGGAAAACAAAATACATCAGTGTTTCACGCGAGATGGGAAAATACTAGTAAGGAAAACATCAACAGGACAACAACATACCATCTCAAACGAACATGATTTCTCTACCTTCCTTAGAAAAGCTGACATTTCTGTAACAGATTAGATAAGTGCCCTTAATACATATATACGTGTGGTACATATAGTGTATGTTACTATTACATTGCGCATTATTAATTTTATATTTTTCATCACTAGCTAATGCCAACTACCTCCAATACTTTATACTTCTTTCTTACTGCTATTAATTGCTTATAATTTTGTGTTGCAAGTCAAATCTTACTCCAAATTAATATTATTCATCGTTCTTACCTGTCCATTATTATTATTAAATATTAGCCGGTATTCTCCCGGCCCGGGCCTTTTCCAAGTGGTGGCCCGGCCTTGGCTCCCTCTTTAGGGAGTGTCTGAGACCTAAGTCTCCCATGGGAGGAGGCACAAGTACCTCCTCATCTTTGGGACCAACTGTCCCCAGGCCTAGCCACAAGCTAGGCCTCTCTGGTCTGCCATCCCCGCCCCAAGGGGGCAAATGGGAATGACAGTCTTATGAGCTAAAGGCTCGGGCTCAGGCACCTACCCTACCCTAGAAGGGTTAGGCATGGTGTCGATCTACCTGCCCATTATTATTATTATTATCAAAGATTCGCAGGTATTCTCCCGGCCCGGGCCTTTTCCAAGTGGTGGCCCGGCCTTGGCTCCCTCTAGGGAGTGTCTGAGACCTAAGTCTCCCATGGGAGGAGGCACAAGTACCTCCTCATCTTTGGGACCAACTGTCCCCAGGCCTAACCACAAACTAGGCCTCTCTGATCTTCCATCCCCGCCCCAAGGGGGCTAATGGAAATGACAGTGTTGTGAGCTAAAGGCTCGGGCTCAGGCACCTACCCTACCCTAGAAGGGTTAGGCATGGTGTCGATCTACCTGTCCATTTAATTTTGTTTACCACTACTTGTTTTAGTCACCTTTTATTTTGTGTACAATTAGTGTATATTCCAATTACTTTTTTGCAAGTCCCAAAACTATCTTTTGCTAGCTAGTACCAACTACCTCATATTTTTTTTACTTTTTATTGTGCAATAAATTGTTCAACTTATTTAATATTACAAATCAGATCTAGATTAGATTTTGCCACCGAAGTGGCTAGTTTATTGTGCACCCCATATCCATCCTGTGGACGGTAGCGCGAGAGCATATGGATACACAAAAGGCCTAGGAACTAGGCCCCAAAGGGTTAACAGGAATACATATGGATTTATATCTACATATCTATAGTTCACTTATCTGTTACAAGCAAATTTAGGAAATTTGCTTAGTATACCTGGTATCTTATTTTCATTAATAAAATATCTTGACATGTCACATAGGTTATTATACTGTCTGTCTCTGTATTCCTCAATAAGTGGACAATTAAGCACATAGTGTTCAAGAGAGTGACCATATGCCTGATCACATAATTTACATTTAGTTTGATCATCATCTGTGTGTCTCCCAAACTGCCAGAAGTACTTGTAACCAAGCCTAAGCCTGGCCACTACAACATCAGTCAGTCTGTTCACATTGCAAGTTGCTCCATAAGCATACTTATCTACGTTCATGTTATCATAGTTGGTTATAGATCTACTCAGGCTTCTAACTGCATTCCTATAACAATCATTTTCATTATTTACTTCTCTCCTAATATTATTCCTAATGCTAGACACAGTTATACCAAAGTTATATTCTACATTCTCCTTCTCGATACTCTTCTTGGCTAACATATCAACTTTATCATGAAGGAGTAATCCAATGTGTGATGGGATCCATAGCAATTGTACATTAATTCCTTTGTCCCTAATTTTTGAGTATCTATACCTGGCTTCCCCAATGAGCATGTTGTTGGAGTCATTATATGAGCCAAGAGCCTTCAATGATGACATAGAATCAGTAATGATGATAGAGTCAAGCTCAGTGTCATAGGTTAGCTTTAGCGCCATTAGGATTGCAAACAATTCAGTTTGCAGTGTAGACGCCCAGTTGTTAATTCTTATGCCTAACTCAACAAATTTATTATCGTTCTTAACTAGGGAGGTGGCAACAAGAGCAGATGCAGCCCTGCCAGAAGACTCCTGTTTAGATCCATCAGTGTATATAGCTTGTGATAACTTGTTACTACCAGCTAGGTGAGAAATTTCTTCTTGAGCAGTTGCTCTAACAAGAGATTTAAGGAAGGGATTCAAATTCAAAGTTTTTTCTCTATAAGGATTACAATGCTGAGTTTACAGAAATTTGGTTATTGTTTGGTTTACATGTAGTAAAATTGTGATTACAGAGTGTACCACTAGAACGCTTAGCATGGCTAGGCATTTCGGGCATACTTAGTTTTATTCTTAATTGTAAAATATTACAAATTATGAGGTAAGTTGGTATTATGGCTAAGTGACTAAATACTACTTTGTGAGTTTAGCAATGTGAATGCTTTTGTTTTGGCACAGTATATAGTTTCAGTATTGGAGTATCACAGGATTCATTATTTTAAGACTGAGATTAATATTTCTGTTTATGGTCAAATGAGTGAGCGAGTGTAAGTGTGAACCACCAGGTGGTATTCGTGTAGTTAGTTGACGGGGTGTATCAGGGAGATAAGATGTTTTCTAATGGTAGTTTTGAAGGTGATGAATGTGTCTGCAGTTCTAGAGTTCTCAGGTAGGGTATTCCAGATTTTAGGGCCTTTGACATACATTGAATTTTTGTAAAGGTTTAGTCGGACACGGGGAATGTCGTAGAGATGTTTGTTTCTGGTGTTATGCCTGTGGGTTCTGTCACAACTATCAAGAAAGCGTTTTAGGTCAAGGTTGATATTAGAGTTTAAGGCCCTGTAGATATAGACTGCACAGTAGTAAGTGTGGATGTACTGAACTGGGAGTAAGTTTAGATCTTTGAAGAGTGGGGGGGTGTGCTGCCAGGGATGGGATTTAGTGATTATTCTTACTGCAGCTTTTTGTTGGGTTATTATTGGCTTTAGGTGTGTTGCTGCAGTTGATCCCCAAGCACAAATAGCATAGGTGAGGTATGGATAAATAAGTGAGTGGTATAGTGTGAGAAGGGCATTTTGCGGCACGTAGTATCGTATCTTGGAGAGGATCCCAACCGTTTTGGATACTTTTTTGGCTATATGCTGGATATGGGTGCTGAAATTCAGGTTGTTGTCAAGGTATAAGCCTAGGAATTTTCCCCCATTATTTCTGGTAATTAGAGTGTTGTCAATCTTAATGTTAATTTGTGCATCTCCTGCTCTGCTACTAAACATAATATAGTAAGTTTTGTCAGTGTTAAGCGTAAGTTTATTGGCTGTCATCCAAGTCGATATTTTAATCAGCTCCTCATTCACAATGGTGTTGAGGGTGGCAAGATTAGGATGAGAGATGACATAAGTCGTGTCATCAGCAAAGAGAATGGGTTTCAGGTGTTGGGATACGTTTGGAAGGTTATTGATGTATATGAGGAAGAGCAGGGGACCAAGGACACTTCCCTGCGGAACTCCAGTATCAAGTGGCCGTGTTGCTGATGCTGTGTCTTTAATGGTGACGTACTGATAGCTATTAGTAATGTAAGATTTGAAATAAGCAAGCGCATGGCCTCTTATACCGTAGTGGTCAAGTTTGTGGAGTAGGATTTCGTGGTTTACTGTGTCAAAAGCTTTTCTTAGGTCAATAAAAATTCCTAGTGGATATTCTTTATTTTTCAATGCTGTGTAAAGCAGATCTAGCATTTTTATGATTGCATCATTAGTGCTTTTATTTTTCCTGAATCCAAACTGGCAGGGGTTGAGTATGTTTTGAGCCGTTATAAATGAATACAGTCTCCTGTGCACGAGTTTCTCAAAGATTTTGGATAGCAATGGTAAGTTAGATATTGGCCTATAGTTGTTTAAGTCTGTAGGGTCACCACCTTTATGTATTGGTGTAACCCTTGCCATCTTGAGTAGTTTCGGGAAGGTGCTAGTCTCTATTGACTTGTTAAAAAGTAATGAAATAGCATGCGAAAGGACATGGGCCGCTCACTTGTACAGTAATGGTGGGACATGAGACAGATTCCCCGAGTTATTTTTAAGTGACTTTATGATCTCCATGACTACCGTGGGCTCAGTTGGTGCAAGATAGAAGGAATTAGGGAAATTTCCATCTAGGTAGTCCCCGGCATGGGCATTGGTATGTGGGATTTTACTGGCGAGATTAGATCCTAGCAATGAGCTTCTTGGGAGGAACTTAAGAACATAAGAACATAAGAACGAAGGAACACTGCAGAAGGCCTACTGGCCCATGCGAGGCAGGTCCAAGTCTCCTACCGGCTTAAGCCAATGCACCCAACCTAGTCAGGTCAGGTCACATTGACTTAAGGGAGGAACACGGCAACCGACCTGGTAGCACAAGCTACCAGGTCTAACTCACACCCACCCACATCCACTCATGTATTTATCCAACCTATTTTTAAAGCTACACAACGTTCTGGCCTCTATAACGGTACTTGGGAGTTTGTTCCACTCATCCACAACTCTATTACCAAACCAGTACTTTCCTATATCCTTCCTGAATCTGAATTTTTCCAACTTAAAACCATTGCTGCGAGTCCTGTCTAGGCTAGATATTTTAAGCACACTATTTACATCCCCTTTATTTATTCCTGTCTTCCATTTATACACCTCAATCATATCCCCCCTAATTCTACGCCTTTCTAGAGAGTGCAGATTCAGGGCCCTTAGTCTATCCTCATAGGGAAGGTTTCTGATACATGGGATCAACTTTGTCATCCTCCTTTCTACATTTTCCAGAGAATTTATATCCATTCTGTAATAAGGTGACCAAAACTGTGCAGCATAATCTAAATGAGGCCTAACCAAGGATGTATAGAGTTGAAGAACAACCTGAGGACTCCTATTATTTATGCTTCTTGATATGAAGCCAAGGATTCTATTAGCTTTATTGCGAACACTTATGCACTGTTGTCTTGGTTTCAGATTACTGCTAACCAGAACTCCTAAATCTTTCTCGCAATCCGTAATATTAAGATCTACATTATTTAGTTTATATGTGGCATGGTTATTGTCCTGTCCAACATTTAGAACTTTGCATTTGTCTATATTAAACTGCATCTGCCACTTCTCCGACCACTGCATCAGTCTATTCAAATCTTCCTGGAGTGCTCGAATGTCCTCGTCAGAATGAATTCGACGGCCTATTTTGGTGTCATCGGCAAACTTGCCGATGTCGCTCTTTATGCCCTCATCTATGTCGTTTATGTAGATTGTGAACAGCAGGGGGCCCAACACTGACCCCTGTGGAACACCGCTCGTGACACTTCCCCACTCTGATTTCTCCCCATTTATGCAAACTCTCTGCTGCCTATTTGTCAACCAAGCCTCTATCCAGGAAAAAATTTCTCCTCCTATTCCATGTGCTTTAATTTTCCTCAATAGTCTCTGATGTGGGACCCTGTCAAAAGCCTTACTGAAGTCCATATACACAATATCATATTCATTACCATGATCTACCTCCTCAAATACCTTAGTGAAAAAAGTTAATAAATTCGTAAGGCAGGAACGCCCCTTTGTAAAACCATGCTGAGATTCGTTGATTAATTTATGCTTTTCAAGGTGGCTACGAACTGCCTCGGCAATTATTGATTCCATAAATTTTCCCACTATGGAGGTTAGGCTTATTGGTCTATAGTTCGAAGCTAAGGACCTGTCACCTGTTTTGAAAATAGGTATCACATTTGCCATTTTCCACTTATCTGGCACCATGCCAGTTTGTAGTGATATGTTGAAAAGATTAGCCAAAGGTGTGCTAAGCTCCTCTTTACATTCCTTTAGAACCCTTGCATACAGTTCATCAGGGCCTGGGGATTTGTTAGGTTTTAATTTATCTATTTGCCTAAGGACCATGTCACTTGTGACCCTAATAGTGCACAGTTTATTATCGTCCTGTTCTACATAATTTATCATTACTGGAATATCGCTGGTATCCTCCTGTGTAAAAACTGAGGGTATGTGATATTAAATGAACACATCTTCCATGGAGGGGTGAAATGCTCTTGTTGCCTACAGTGATACAGTTCATGCAGGTTATAAAACTTAATGCAATTGCACGTTTTCACAATCCATTTAGATCTGTGTGTATTTACCTCTAGACACTTGGTAAGATTCACTGTGACAGTGTCTGGTTCGTTTCTCAACATTCTAATACCGAGTACAGTGTTAATTTCAACAATCCTATCACTGATACTAGAAATACCAAGCTCCTTCCTCATGTTAAGAACTTTTGTAGATCTGGGACAGCCAAGAATAATCCTGAGAGCTTCATTTTGCATTAACTCCAAGGGTCGGAGAGAACTTTCTCTAGCTAATATCAACATGGGAGCAGCATAATCAATTAAGGACCTAACATAGGCTATGTACATCATTCTCACGATTCTCACATTTGCACCATAGTTGGGATTGTAGCCAGCAACAGCTTTGAGAGCATTTAGCCTAGCTTTACATTTCTTGTTTAGTTGTGGTATAGTGGATTTGTTAAAGGGTACATCTACACCAAGATATCTGTAAGTTTTAACGTAGCTAATGATTTCACCCTGCAAATAGATGGGTGGGGGATGTCGTTTGCTTGTTAATATCTTAGTTTTAGAGGAAGATATTATGAGGCCTAGTCGATTACAAATTGCTTGAACTTCATTAAGAATGGTATTCATCTTCTTATGCCCTGTTGTATGGATCATGATATCATCAGCATAGCTTATAGCTATATGTTTAGGTGAGGCAGGTAGAGCATTTAGGAGAGCATTAATCAGAATATTAAATAGCATGGGACTAAGAACTCCTCCCTGCGGTGTACCTAAAGACATTTCTTTAGAATCACTTCTGAAGCCTTGGTAAAGGACAGAGGATACTCTATTTGACAGGTATCCTATTATCCAGCAGAGTAAGCTACCACCAATATTCATTTTGGCTAGTTCATGTAGTATAACGGTTCTGTTCGCAATATCAAATGCAGATTTTAGATCAAGAAAAGTGGTAAAACTAGTAGAGGTGTGTGCAGTGAGAAAGGTGGAAATACAGTTCTGCACACTTTTACCTTTCATGAACCCATAGAGGTAGGGGGAAAGTTGATGTCTGATTCTGTAGTACAGTCTGTTAGGCATCATTCTTTCAAAAGTTTTACAAAGACAACTAATTAAGGAGATCGGCCTAAATGTATCAGGCTGTTGGGGCTTAGGGATAGGCACAATGAGACTATTGGTCCAGGAAGTAGGAAGAACGCCCTCAATGTAACTGAGATTATACAGTGCCAACAAAGGGTTATCAGGCACGTGCCTTAGAGTTCTGAGAATATCATAGGTTATACCATCCTCTCCAGGAGCAGTTGATCGACCTTTGGTTAATGCATTATCTAATTCATACTCGGTAAAGAGGCAATCACTCTCATCAATATTTTGGCTCATAAAATTAATCAGTTTCAACATTTCTTCAGAAGTACTCTCTAAATTTTTTCTAATATGAGATGGAAGGCTTTCATGCCTGGATGTTTTGGACCAGTCATTTATGAGGTCATTTGCTTTTTCAAGAGGAAAGGGATGAGCAACATTGCCAGTCTTTTTCCTGGTTATTTTATTTATACCTTTCCAAGCCAAACTCAAAGGGGTGGACCTATTTAATCCACTAACAAACTGTTCCCATTCCTGTTGCCTAAGTTCTTCCTTTCTATTCCTTGCATTTGTTAGTGCAGCTTGGAACGTTCTGAGCAGGTCTGGGGTTCTACATTCACGGTATGCTTTACCAATCCTCCTAGCTGCATGTGTTAGATTGCGCAGCTGTGGATCATTATAGTATTTACATTGGTTTTTATTGTTATTTATAGTGGAGGGTTTTTGTTTCCTATTCCTGCCCACTTGATCTGTGAGAACACTCTCAATAGTGGTAATTAAATCATCATTAAATTTTTGTGTGCCAATGGGCTCGTAATTCTTATACCATTGATCCAAGTGGTTAATAAAGTTGGCTCTGTGTTCTGGTTTGAGAATAAGTTTCCTCCTTCTGTATTTAGCTCCTTGATTGCTGGAGATGTGATCAAGATTGACAGTTGTTAGTCTTGTGAAGTGATCAGATAGAAGATCATCAACTATGACAGAGTCATGCATCGTATATGATGTATTAAATCCAAGACACAGATCTAGTATGCCACCATATATGTGAGTAGGCTCAGTAGTGCCCACAATTCGAACATTATCATGCTCATTTAGCAATCTCACTAGTTTAGTTCCATTGGTATTTGTTATAGACCCACCAATATTCTTATGTCTGGCATTAAAATCTCCAAGAATGATGGTAGGTTCACTATTGATGCGATCTGGTAAAGCATCAGGTCGAAGCTGGTTCGCTGGGGCATAGAGATTAAAAATGTTTATGGAAAAATCGCCTGCATATACTTTGACACCATGACACTGCATGTTAACTCGACTCTGCAAGGAAAGGAGTGAATGTGGCAAGCTCTTTCTGACATACATCACACAACAGTTGGTGCATATCCAGACAAGTTTGGTGGAGGTGCTCCATCTTTCAATCTACATTCCTGCAAACAGATGACATCAATATTCTTGGTTGCACTAATATGATGTAAGTCAGACAACCGCTTCCTGATGGAAGCAATGTTCCATGAAAAGATTTGTAATGTATCCATTGTAGTGAGTTATTACAATCTCTTGCTCATAAGATGGTAAAACTATTATGCTTTGACTACAGTGTGCAGATACTTAAGAGCAAATAGCATAGTTTGTACGTCTTTATCTTCAGGACCTTTATTTTTAAGCATTTTTCGGCATTTTGGCATCATCACCATGCTCAAGAGCATCATCCTGATTACATATATTTATTAAACTTGTCAGGATCTGTTCAAGATGCTCAATTTTTTTCTGGAAAGTTGTTATAATATGAGGAAGGTCTAACGAATCCAATGCCTCTCCGGAGGATGGCACTTCTGGGTTAGTGCTTTCTTTAACACCTATCACCTTAACAGGTACCATGGTTACATTAGTGTTCTCTGTTTCATCATTCATTGCAGGTAGGTCCTGTGCATCTGACTCATCTCCAATTTCCAGGGAGGTTACCTGTGTGGTGTCCGTCTGACTGTTGTAGTTGTGTGTATTGGGAGAAATGACAAACTCATCCCCATATTCAGGTGTAGCCATAGGTATCTGTAGTGGCAGACCAGTAGTTCCATATGTGCTAGCAGGGATGGCTAGCTCCTCCACAGCTGGTGTGTGTGATGGCATTCTGGTATCACCAGAATCCTTTGCAGTGAGGTGGGGTTCTTGCACACTTTGCAGAGGTTCAGTCTCAGATCTGGCTGTGGTAGACTGGATGGCCCCATCCTCAGTTACCATTAAAGGACTGTTATCAGGTTTACATCGAAGGTTGTTTGGGTTCTGACTGCAGTCCTTGTGGGAGACTGTAACCCCAACTTCTTTACAGTTAATACACTTAAATTTTCGGCTGTCAGGGCCTACTGTGCATTCTCTAGTGGAATGTTTCCCAGCACACTTACCACACCAAGAATGTAGTATTCCACAGT
The DNA here is from genome assembly GCF_038502225.1 of Cherax quadricarinatus. Lineage (NCBI taxonomy): Eukaryota > Metazoa > Arthropoda > Malacostraca > Decapoda > Parastacidae > Cherax > Cherax quadricarinatus. The sequence continues at coordinate 2,199,669 of NC_091293.1, forward strand.
CTACTGCAACATGGCCATAGTGCTGGCATTTGTAACACCTACGTTTAGGGGGTAGGTACACTTCGATGTTTAGGAAACGTAAACCATGCACCCAGATATTCCGGGGGAGGGGCACAGGACCTACCCAACTGGCAATAATTTGGGATTTTCCTTTAAGTCTTTTAGGCTTGATGATATGCTCACTTAGAGTCAGATGGGATGGGTCCATGCAGAGAGGGTATCCAAAGATTATGATACTGACCCATTTTTTAAAGTGGTGAGTGTCTGATGGAGGTCGGAGCAGCTTAATATCCCCATAAGGTGTACTAAGTAGATCATTAATCAGCTCTTTATTCTGTTCCACAAACACAAAGTTGTGTGTGTTTTTCCTAAATTGGATCCTTGAGTTAGGATGCTTGTTTACAGCTTCCATTAGCCATGCACACTTAGCAGGCAGCGGGGTGTTGTCAGGGAAGTTCAGCTTAACACATTCTTCCTTTGAAGAAAGACTTCTTGCAGCCTCTGTGCACCAAGGACGTTTAGTATCACATTGTGTACGAGTCAAGTGAGTCTGACTACGTCGACGCTCTAGCCCTTTCTCACTTTTTCTCTTTTGTTTAATTTTAAAGGTCTGGAGGCTATCTTCATTTCCATCACCTGCAGAAATAGGTTCCTCTATGACAGTTGCCATGTTTGCCAGTGATGATATCTGGTGTAAGACTCACAACACAAGAATTCCTCGCTTATCTTTCCCTTATAGCTTATGCAAGAGCAAATATTCACTACAAAGTCAGAAGTCCAAAATAGATCACAAGACACAAGTGCTCAAGTTCAATGAACACCTCCAACCATACTCAACCCAGACCACCACCACTCAATACGACACACACCCCACCAAAAACACACTCAGAGACCTCTTGTATGTGTGGTAATAATATGGTACATATAATGATATAATGGATGGTACAGGAGGCCTGGTCACAGACCGGGCCGCGGGGGCGCCGACCCCCGGAACTCTCTCCAGGTAAACTCCAGGTAAACAGGCGAGGTCTTACACCTTATCACAAATTACAAAGATGAAAAGAGAGAGAGAGAGAGAGAGAGAGACAAAGTAGGTAATATTGAGCATAAAATTAGAATTCTGACATACATCATATTAAACATGAGGTTCAAATTCAATGATAACTTCCACTTGAGTTAGTTCAGGCTACTGCCACCTAATGTACCTCACTGAAATAATAATATAGCAGACATCACAATGAATGCTGAAGACAACCTCTTACCCCAACCATAGATTGTAAACAGTATTACTAAAAAAAAAAAAAAAAAAAAAAAAAAAAAAAAAAAAAAAAAAAAAAAAAAAATAAACTAGGTAATGTTACAATGACAATGAGATAAATCACTCTGGTCGACTTCCTTGGTCCATCCTGGGTAACTCACACGTTACTATGTTATACATGTATGCAAGCATAAGTGTGCAGCTGTAGATAGATGAACCAGTACCTAAACAATCTCACTTACACACGCGTTACTATGTATGACAAGTGTTACCAAGTACACCAAGTGTACACTTTATCACTTAGAATACACTTTTGTTGATGTAAATATAGGTGAGAGTGGTACACCGCTGGTCGTAATAAACACACTCAACTTCTCAAGGTCACACACTAGGCCCAGCTTCTGGAGTTACCAGCGTTTTAATGTGTTTATTATGTGTCAGTGCGTGTCTGCAGTCATTAAATTGGTGTATCAGAAGTTAAACACTACAATCCAGTTGATCAAACAGTCTAAAACAATTTACACAATGTATAACTAGAAGTATAATGATTGCAAATTGTTACTATTACAATTTTAACTAGGCGCCAGACCCACTAGATGAGATGGCAAGGAACATAGATGTTAACAGGCTGACTCTTGCTTAACACAGTTGAAAGGTAACCGAATTACTCAAGAGAGAAAGTATTCATGAAACTGAACATTATGCAGCAGTAAGCTTGTTCACAGCAAAAATACAAAGCATAAGTTACACACTCACACCACAGATGAACACTGCAATTTGAAATATTACTGGGAACCTAGCAGTAAAGTTTCAGTCTGAACGAGAAAATGTATTAGAAAACACAACAATGACACTAGGACAAGCAACTTAACTATGTAACCGTATTTAATAGTTCAGTTACACTGATTTATCAAATGCAAGGAGTCACTACACTGAAGTACACTCTGAGCCTTTTAAAGTCTTAATACAGGCTCACAAATGACAATTAACTGTTGGGGAAAGCAGCACTTAACACTTCTAGCACACGTATGACAGATGAATGTTCACTGTGTACAAGCCAATCACCACAAGCTTACTATGTTTATAAGTGAACCTCTGGCATGTCCCACTCAAAATGTCAGCACTGCAATGCTCGTCAAATTGTTCTCAAGCCACTACAGGAAACACTGGTATGCCAGCAGCACTGCAGAACGTATACAGACATGCTGGGCCCTAGGACAGATAACTGCAGGCTGCCTTAGCCCATTCTGGCTAGCTTCTAGTGCCACCCTCAAGCTTGCTTGACTGTGCTCGCCAAGCCCGCGCCAACCACCCGGACACCTGCTTGCAGCAGGCAGGCAGGCACACAGGAGACACTCGCAAGATGAGCGGAGTGCGGCACAGAGGACACGGGCACTCAAGCACCCATGTGGTCTGGCTAAAACCGCCTCTAGACCACAAGCAAATAGAGGCGAACGGCTGAGTTTCAAATCGAGGAAGGAGAAGGGACAAGGAAAGGATATTCACCTCGCTAGACACGGGCAATATGGGTGTAGTGGCCTGCAGGTCGCAGTGCAATTTTCAAGGTCATTCACTGGGCCCACAGTCGTCTCGAGAGTTACCAACCCTGTACTACTTGTTAATGGTACGGCCGGAACACTGTAGAACGTTCACAAAGGCATTCTGGGATTCAGAACAGATGTAGCCTTGGCCTTCACTGGCTGGCTTGGAGCGCTGTTTGGCCTGGATCAGCTAAACTCGCCCTTATCCCATATGTAGATAATGGCGACGAGTTAAGGGATACCGGTGAATAGGAAAGTCGAGGAAGGGACATTCACCTCACTAGACACACGCAGTATGGGTGTAAGTGGCATGCGGGTCTTATAGTGCCATTTTCAAGGTCACCCAGCAGACAAGACATTCCTCACTCATTTTAAGCCTACGTAGGTACTGATGGTAGCACAATGTCCTAAGTCAGCGTAATCCACTCATGCAAATAGTTACAACAAATCTGCAGCACTTGCGGAACTCACATATTCGAGTACCAGCGGGGCAGCAAAATACACCTCTACACTGCACGTCGTTGATAGAGGCGAACGGCTGAGTTTAAAGGAGGAGAGCTGGGGACACAGGAGAACAGCAGGGGCAACTGAGCACGCACATTCGCCTCTCTTCACATAGTCAATATGGGCGAAAGTCTCAGGCAGGTGATGCAGTGCCTCGCTCAAGGTCACAGGCTGAGGCAGACTTCTCAAGAGTTACCACACACTGCAATACTCGTAGAGATTGTTACTCCAAACTTGCAGAACTTCTAGCACACGTGTCTTGGAGTGAAAGACGAATTTTCAGTGTGTGGACACCTGGGTTACCAACTCACGTAGGACTGCACACTCGTCGTTATTCCTCAGGTTGGTAAAGCGATGAGTTGTGAGCATTTTGAGAGGCACGAGTAGCAGTGGACTAGCAAAATTTGCCTCTACACTCCATGTTGATAGACGCGAAAGGCTGAGGTCAAATGAAAGGCCTGTGAGGGCCTTTGCAAAAAGGAAAACTATTTCCAGTGTTTGACCAGGTATATCCTTAGTCACAGCTCGCACATAAGAGTTCTCACAACACTGAAGCTGTCTTCCAACAGTAGGAGTTTTAATGATGACTTATCAGTCGGGAGAAATGGGTAGGCCTGTGAATTAGTAGGTCCAGATCCCCAGCACACGTCTACTCCCCTCAACCACTCAGCCGAGACTGAAATCAGATCTTACTCCTAAATCAATATTATTTCATAGTGACTATCTGTCTATTTAACTTTGTTTACCATTACTTAATTTAGTCCCTTATATATTTTCTCCTTTATTTTAGCTTTATATAACTACCTTAGTTCATATATTCACAATTGTTAAAATAATCAAGGTGCTATTCTCAGGTGCTAAAGTGTAATAAGTTCACTATTTTGCCGTTATATTCCAAAACTCATTTATTTGATTACCACTTCATTGTTCACCACAACTTATATTAGTCCCTTTTATATTGTCTCCTTTATTTTAGCTTTAAAAAAACTACCTTAGCTCATTATTTTTACATTTATTAAATAATTCAGGTGCTATTTTTTTTTTTTTAGCTTTAGAATATTTACTTTGTTTTATACTTAATTCTAACTATAGATTCACTATAAATCTTATGATTACAAGCATTGATCCTGATACCAACCTCTTACTTAATGACTTAAATAAATCAAACAGTTACTGTAATTAATACACAGCAGAACAAGCAAAGGCACTTCTCAGAGCCAACAACAACATAACTGTCTTTAACTACAATATCAGATCTTTAAGCAAGCATTACGATGACCTCATAGCATTACTAAATTCCTTGCATGCCAATATGTCCATCATTACACTAACTGAAACCTGGCTAAAGCCTGATACTACTGATGTCTATGCCATTCCTGGTTACCCAGCCATACACAACTGTAGGCCAGATCAACAAGGGGGTGGCACAGCTATATACTACTCAGACCAACTAGAATGTATCACTAATACTTGCACAAGTGATGAACATGGGGAATATATAATAGCTAAATTCATCTCCAAATACCTACAAAAACCTCTCACATTGATAAACATCTACAGAGTTCCACAGTCAAACATTAGCCAATTTAGTCAAAACCTAGGTAGTATGATAACTGATGCACGCATGAACAAAGATCACTTACTACTCTCAGGAGACCTCAATATAAATCTCCTGCAAGACCAAGACCCACACGTTACTGAATTCACAAACACAATGAGTAACTGCATGTTGCTACCAACAGTAACAAAACCTACAAGAGTTACAGAGACTAGTGTTTCCCTACTTGACCACATCTGGAGCAACACCATATCCCCTTTAAGATCAGGCATAATCACAGATAATACCACAGACCACTACCCTACTTTCCTCATAACAACTCTTGGTAAATTTCCCCAAGACACTACTAAAGTCACCTTCAGACTTCATAATGAGGCAGCCATTAATAACTTCACAACAGCAGTAACAAGCATTGACTGGCACACTGAGCTAGAAATCTATACAGATATTGATGAATGTATTAATAATTTTCTAAAAAAGACCCAATACCTCTATAACCAGCACTGTCCTAAAAAAACTAAACAGATGACAGCTAAGAGACTGAGCAGTCCCTGGCTAACACCCAGCATTCTCAAATCCATAAATACAAAACACCTATAAAAAAAAATCCGTACAGAATGGGACATTGTTCGCATCGCTCTTGGGCCATGCGGACAGGCTGCGCAGTAGCTCCCGAATCATCTGGCTTTCTGCGCAGTTTTCATAATCGTCTCTCAACTCTTGAGTAGAGTAAGTATAGTAAGTAAGTAAGTAAGTAAATTTATTCAGGTATACACAATACAGTTACATAGAATTATCATACATAGCAGCATATGTGTAGAGAACCTAGGATAACCCAAAAAAGTCAGACAGAGTGACTTATTTCCATTGGGGTCCTTTTACCTTATTATTATAATATAAAGGTTATAATATTTTCTTATTATTCTATAATGAAGATAACATCTTATTATCATACTAAAAAGACTATCTACTACCCGAGGGTCATTAAGACTATCTACAATACGAGGGTCATTAAGACTATCTACTACCCAAGGGTCATTACGACTATCTACAATACGAGGGTCATTACTAGGGATAAGGTAAAATTTACACGTATTTTAGCTAAAAAATAGAAAATCATTCCCCTCCCTTTCTGTTGCTTCATTCATCAGACACTTTTTGGCAGTCTTCTTGAACTGGTTCAAGCTATGACATTTGTGGGTAGTCTGTTCCATTCCTTTATTGCTGTACAATAAAAGGTGTTTGAAGCCTGGCCACTGACTGTGGGTACTACAAAGTTGTGCTCTCTCCCCCTAGTACTATGATTGCTTTGGTTCCCAACCTTGACAAAATTGACAGCAAGATATTCTGGACACTGTTCGTGAGCAATTTTATAAACATGATTTAGCTTCAGTTGTTTTACTCTGTCTTCAACATTCAGCATATCCAACTGCTGTAATTCATCCTGGCCTACATGTTCTCTTGGTCCCAGCCCCAGGATGAATCTTACGATTTTGTTCTGGGTGATTTGCAGTCTATCTTTCAGTTTTTTTGTCAAGGCAGAGTACCAAGAAGAGCAAGCGTAATCCATATGGCATTGTATAAGGGCTAGACATAGGGTCCTGCGAGCCTCAGTAGGTAGACACTGTGCTTGTCTATACAGGAACTTCAGCCTGGCATTCGCTTTCTTTACTACACTGTTCCCTATCAATTCTCCTGACATGCATGGGTCAAAGGGGATTCCCAGATATTTAACTGATGAAACCAAAGTGATGGACTCCCCATTACACTGAACATTAAAATTATTTACCCTTCTCAGTTTATGTTTCGTTCCAAAGAGAATGGCTTCAGTTTTCCCTAGGTGTAATGATAGTTTGTTGTCTACTAACCATTTGCTGCAGGACTCCAGTTCCAGTGTTAAAACATTAGCAATATCTTGTGGGTCTTTACCTGTCACTAACAGAGCACTGTCATCTGCATACAGTAGGAGTTTGCACTTGACACTGATAGGCATATCATTGACATAACATAAGAATAGTAAGGGACCCAGAATACTACCTTGGGGAACTCCACATGTTATCGGCAGGGGTTCTGATTCCGTTTTGTTGATTTTGACTATTTGTCTCCTGTTGCTAAGGTAGGACTTAAACCAGTCTACAGAACCTATACCGATAGCTTGGAGTTTATTACATAATATATTGTGGTTGACAGTATCGAAGGCCTTTTGCAGGTCTAAGGTTACCATACCTATGAGGTTCCCTTTTGACATTTCAGTTCTCAGGTAATCCATCAGATTAATAAGGGAGGTATCGGTTGAGTATGATCTTCTAAAGCCCGATTGATAGCTATGGAGAATGCTGTTGTCATTAAGGTACTTAACTACTTGAGAATGCACCGCCCTCTCCAGAATTTTAGATATTATACTGAGTATACTAACAGGTCTATAGTTGCTTACATCAGACCTATTATTTTTCTTGAAGATAGTAACTCTGGCCTCCTTGAACCCCTCCGGTACGGTATTAGTGGTGATTGATAGATTTATTATGTGAGCAATAGGGATTGACAGTTCAAAAGCACCATCTTTTAGGAACTTAGACGGGATGTTATCAGGGCCTGTGCTCTTAGTTGGGTTTAACCTGCTTAGTTCTTTTTGAATGAAGTCATGAGATACACTTACTAGTTGACAACTGTTTGGGGTTACCCCTTTATTGGTATAGTATGTTTGAAACTTATCAGAGTCTGTGTTAAAGGTATTTGATGCAGCTGGTAGTTTACTTACTAGTGTTGATGCAACAGATGTGTAGTAGGAATTAAAGCAATTTGCCACCTTAGATGTTTCGTGGCATGCCTCATTATCGATAGTGAGTACTATGTTAGACCTATCTACTGGCTTATGGCTATACCCCAACTGTTTTAGTTGTTGCCAGAGCTTTCTGGGGTTATGCTTATATTCTTCAATTTTTGAGCAATAGTGCTTTGCCTTTGCTCCTTTTATAAGCCTCTGTACTCTGTTCCTCACCCTTTGGAATTCATTTAGTGCTGCAATATCCTGTCTGTTTGCTTTAAATCTTTTTAGCAGCTGGTCTCTGAATTTCATATTATCTAATATCTCAGTAGTCATCCAGGGTTCAGTTCTTCGTTTAATCCTAACCTCTTTAACTGGTGCAATATTATTAAGAATGGTAGTGAACATTGTTTTGAATTTTTCCCAGGCATCGTTTACGTCCGTGCAACTTGTTATCTCTGTCCAGTCACAATTGTGTAGCCTATTTACCAGTGTTTCTTTACTGTAGTTTCTAGTTGACCTCATTTTTATTGTCCTGTGTAGGCCTATCCTATCCCTAGTGATTTTCCTGGTGCAGTAAATGATGAAATGATCACTAAGACCTGTGGTAATGACGCCTGACTGACTAATGTTCTCAGCGCGGTTGCAAAGTATGTGGTCAATTAGGGTGGCTGAGAACTGTGTGATCCGGGTTGGTTTATTAATTAGTTGGGTGTAGCTATTTAATCCTAGAATTTGCTTATACCTTTTGCATAGCCCGTTATTTTGTTGCTGAAAACAGATATTGAAGTCGCCCAGTATTATTGTTTCGCAATTGCTTTCAACTCCGGACAAGACTCTGGAAAAGTCTTCTAAGAACTGGTCCTGGGTAGGAGGGCGGTAACTAGTTCCTATTAAGATGGGTTTGGTCTTGGGAAGCAGCACTTCAAACCATAGAATCTCCAGTTTATTGTTATTTAAATCAGGTCTTGGGTTGTAAGCTAAGTCATTTCTAATGTAGGCACATACTCCACCGCCCTTTCTGTTCCTATCTAATCGTTTTATATTGTAACCTTCTATTTTGACCTCGTCGTCAGTCACCGTATCATCCAACCAAGATTCAGAGATGGTTATAACTGCCACCCTAATTTTGTTAGCTAGAATCCTAATCTCTGCCAATTTAGGAAGAAGTGATCTTGCATTGACATGAATAAAGTGAAGGCCTGTTTTCATAAAACAATCATAATCATCAATATATGGCAATGGGTCATTTGTATTAAAATTAGGTAAATCAATGTCATCACTGTTAAAGGGTAACTGTGCCAAAGTGCATTTGTTACACACAAAATGAATTCTGGCACCGTTGCTATAATTGTACATACATCCATCATGCACCCACCCCTTACACATTTTACATAAGGTGCCTTTTCTGTTTTTCATGCGTACTTTAGTACAGTGTATGCATCTGTTTGGTAGTGTTTGAGATAATAATGGCTGTATTGTCTCACATTGACCTATGTATGCATTACATATGGAGTTAAGGTTATCATCCCTAGCTACTAGACCGTCATTATTGCCGTCATTTATCTGTCTGTTTTGCCTCTGCACAATAGTTTGAGGTCCTGGATTAATTTGGATATCACCACTTAAGAGCGCTACAATAAGAGCTGTGTGCCATTGTTTTTGTTTGGGTATGCGGTGTTGCCATACCTTGCGGCGATAGTGAGGTTTACTTTTTTGGTAGGATGGCAACTGTTGGGCTTTTACTGTCCAGGGCGCTGTTACTCCATTCACCTTTTCCAACCCCCATGACTGATTTCTTTCTTCATGGAATTGAAGAAGAAATATAAATATAATTATGGCAGCCTGTACCCCTCTAATGCCTGCCATTTTCGCTCTTCGCTCTTTTACTCATATACAATAATATTTATTTCTCTTTTCCAGTCCCTAGTACACTTAGTATCTGCTTTAATCACACTGAATTACTAGTAAAATTTCCTCTTCAAAACCCTCTTCACTGCTCACTTTTCCCTTAACTTCACAACACCCTTACATTTAACCCCTTATTCACCCTCCCCTACCCACCTCACTTCACAGTCTGGCTTCACCAATTAACTTCTAACTCCTTTCCATTCTGGTAGACCAGAAAGGAGAGGACGTACTTGGAACTGCGCTCTGACCCCTGGTGGCAGGTGACAGTTTTTTTCATCATGGCGGAGAGTGGCCGCAGATGCGTGAACACTATCTGTTTGGAATTAGTGAGGGCTTGCTTACTGCCCAGAATACCAACATGTTGCTGACGGCGATATTGCCGGATATGTACGGTATCGCTAATGAAGATCTTTATGGAGTCTCACTGAATGGTGTGGCACGCATTTTCGTCAAGTTCCGGCTGAGCAGTACATATGACAACATGGTGGCCAAGTATCAGGATGTGGTTAAGATGGTTACCCCTGGCGTTAGTGTCCGTGTTCTTGATGTATCAAGATTCTACACCTGGGTCAAGGTGCGTAATGTACCTTTCGAGGCGGATGAAAGTGATTTACGGCAGGTGTTTGGACGATATGGGATGATCCACATGGCGACATTGGGACGTTGGCGGGATGGGCCACTAGTTGGCATCCCTGAAGGGACGTTTTCCCTGAAAATGTCCCTAAGGCATCCTATTCCATCTTACGTGGGAATGAAGGACTTCTGGACTCAGGTGTATGTAACATACTCAGGTCAGAGGCGTACGTGCCGTGTGTGTGGGGCGTACGACCACATAGCGCCGACTTGTCCAACGAGACGTGTGAAACCTGAAGCTGAGGCGGGATCTGATGGTACTACGAGCCAACTGACGTATGCAATGGCAACGCAACATAAGCCTTTGTCATGGGAGGAGTGGAGTGTGGAGGTGGAGAGGGAGAGGGAGGAGGCGTCGTCGCCTGAGTGTGTGACACTCACTGGACTTGACGAGGACGTAGGCTTGGTGTCGGCGAAGAGTGGTGAGGAGTCTGCAAATGCACACCATGTTTTGGAAGCTACAATTCAGGAGGCCCTGGACGGCTTACTGGATGTTTCGGTCAATGCTGGCTTGGATGATGTGAGTGTAGAGGCTGAGGTGGGTGGCCTCAATGAGAAGGTTGTGAGTGATGAGGGGCGGGTCCAGAGTGTGGCAGTGGAGGTCCACAGGGAAGATGTCCAGGAGGAGGTGAAACGTGAGAAGCGTGGCTCTCGCTAGAGGACGGCTGTCATTTCTGACAGTGAGGATGTTTTGACGCCTGGGCAAAGGACGGGGAAGAAAACCTGGCATGATCCAATGCCTAGAGAGAAAGGTGGTTTAAAGAATGTAGAGCGTGAGCAAGGTGAAGGGGATGGGAAGTGTGGGGGGCAGGGTGGGGTTTCTCGCCAGGGTTCTAAGTGTGTTAGGGTGTCTAAGGAAAAGCCCTCATTACGGCCTTCAGGTGTCTTACTTTAAATGTTAATGGGTTGAAGGCAGTGGGCAAATGTAAAGTTCTGGAGGGTTATTTGAGGAGATATGTGCCAGACCTTGTGTTCTTGCAGGAGCATAATTATAAATATTTAGGTGAATTGTCAATTACCGGATATGACGTGTACATGGGTTGCTCTACATGACTGAAAGGTGGTGTGGAGCTATTAATTAAGGAAGCCAGCTCGTTTCTTTTGCATAGGTGTGAGGTAGGGGAGTAGGGGTGGGTGGTTAGGGTCGAGGGTATGTGGGGAGGGGTCCGGGTGAGTTTCATTGGGGTGTATGGGCCGGCGGAAGGGGATATGGGTGTTAAAAATAGATTCTTTACCTGGAGTTTACCTGGAGAGAGTTCTGGGGGTCAACGCCCCCGCGGCCCGGTCTGTGACCAGGCCTCCTGGTGGATCAGAGCCTGATCAACCAGGCTGTTACTGCTGGCTGCATGCAAACCAACGTACGAGCCACAGCCCAGCTGGTCAGGAACCGACTTTAGGTGCTTGTCCAGTGCCAGCTTGAAGACTGCCAGGGGTCTGTTGGTAATCCCGCTTATGTATGCTGGGAGGCAGTTGAACAGTCTCGGGCCCCTGACACTTATTGTATGGTCTCTTAACGTGCTAGTGACACCCCTGCTTTTCATTGGGGGGATGTTGCATCGTCTGCCAAGTCTTTTGCTTTCATAGTGAGTGATTTTCGTGTGCAAGTTCGGTACTAGTCCCTCTAGGATTTTCCAGGTGTATATAATCATGTATTTCTCCCTCCTGCGTTCCAGGGAATACAGGTTTAGGAACCTCAAGCGCTCCCAGTAATTGAGGTGTTTTATCTCCGTTATGCGCGCTGTGAAAGTTCTCTGTACATTTTCTACCTGGAGTTTACCTGGAGAGAGTTCCGGGGGTCAACGCCCCCGCGGCCCGGTCTGAGACCAGGCCTCCTGGTGGATCAGAGCCTGATCAACCAGGCTGTTGCTGCTGGCTGCACGCAAACCAACATACGAGCCACAGCCCGGCTGATCCGGAACTGACTTTAGGTGCTTGTCCAGTGCCAGCTTGAAGACTGCCAGGGGTCTGTTGGTAATCCCCCTTATGTGTGCTGGGAGGCAGTTGAACAGTCTCGGGCCCCTGACACTTATTGTATGGTCTCTTAACGTGCTAGTGACACCCCTGCTTTTCATTGGGGGGATGGTGCATCGTCTGCCAAGTCTTTTGCTTTCGTAGTGGGTGATTTTCGTGTGCAAGTTCGGTACTAGTCCCTCTAGGATTTTCCAGGTGTATATAATCATGTATCTCTCCCTCCTGCGTTCCAAGGAATACAGGTTTAGGAACCTCAAGCGCTCCCAATAATTGAGGTGTTTTATCTCCGTTATGCGCGCCGTGAAAGTTCTCTGTACATTTTCTAGGTCGGCAATTTCACCTGCCTTGAAAGGTGCTGTTAGTGTGCAGCAATATTCCAGTCTAGATAGAACAAGTGACCTGAAGAGTGTCATCATGGGCTTGGCCTCCCTAGTTTTGAAGGTTCTCATTATCCATCCTGTCATTTTTCTAGCAGATGCGATTGATACAATGTTATGGTCCTTGAAGGTGAGATCCTCCGACATGATCACTCCCAGGTCTTTGACGTTGGTGTTTCGCTCTATTTTGTGGCCAGAATTTGTTTTGTACTCTGATGAAGATTTAATTTCCTCATGTTTACCATATCTGAGTAATTGAAATTTCTCATCGTTGAACTTCATATTGTTTTCTGCAGCCCACTGAAAGATTTGGTTGACGTCTGCCTGGAGCTTTGCAGTGTCTGCAATGGAAGACACTGTCATGCAGATTCGGGTGTCATCTGCAAAGGAAGACACGGTGCTGTGGCTGACATCCTTGTCTATGTCGGATATAAGGATGAGGAACAAGATGGGAGCGAGTACTGTGCCTTGTGGAACAGAGCTTTTCACCGTAGCTGCCTCGGACTTTACTCTGTTGACGACTACTCTCTGTGTTCTGTTAGTGAGGAAATTATAGATCCATCGACCGACTTTTCCTGTTATTCCTTTAGCACGCATTTTGTGCGCTATTACGCCATGGTCACACTTGTCGAAGGCTTTTGCAAAGTCTGTATATATTACATCTGCATTCTTTTTGTCTTCTAGTGCATTTAGGACCTTGTCGTAGTGATCCAATAGTTGAGACAGACAGGAGCGACCTGTTCTAAACCCATGTTGCCCTGGGTTGTGTAACTGATGGGTTTCTAGATGGGTGGTGATCTTGCTTCTTAGGACCCTTTCAAAGATTTTTATGATATGGGATGTTAGTGCTATTGGTCTGTAGTTCTTTGCTGTTGCTTTACTGCCCCCTTTGTGGAGTGGGGCTATGTCTGTTGTTTTTAGTAACTGTGGGACGACCCCCGTGTCCATGCTCCCTCTCCATAGGATGGAAAAGGCTCGTGATAGGGGCTTCTTGCAGTTCTTGATGAACACAGAGTTCCATGAGTCTGGCCCTGGGGCAGAGTGCATGGGCATGTCATTTATCGCCTGTTCGAAGTCATTTGGCGTCAGGATAACATCGGATAGGCTTGTGTTAATCAAATTTTGTGGCTCTCTCATAAAAAATTCATTTTGATCTTCGACTCTCAGTCTGGTTAGCGGCTTGCTAAACACTGAGTCATATTGGGACTTGAGTAGCTCACTCATTTCCTTGCTGTCATCTGTGTAGGACCCATCTTGTTTAAGTAGGGGCCCAATACTGGACGTTGTTCTCGATTTTGATTTGGCATAGGAGAAGAAATACTTTGGGTTTCTTTCGATTTCATTTATGGCTTTTAGTTCTTCCCGCGATTCCTGACTCCTAAAGGATTCTTTTAGCTTAAGTTCGATGCTTGCTATTTCTCTGACCAGTGTCTCCCTACGCATTTCAGATATATTGACGTCTTTTAGCCGCTCTGTTATTCTTTTCCGTCGCCTGTAAAGGGAGCGCCTGTCTCTTTCTATTTTACATCTACTCCTCCTTTTTCTTAGAGGAATAAGCCTTGTGCATACATCGAGTGCCACCGAGTTAATCTGTTCTAGGCGTAAGTTGGGGTCTGTGTTGCTTAGTATATCTTCCCAGCTTATATCGGTTAGGACTTGGTTTACTTGGTCCCACTTTATGTTTTTGTTATTGAAGTTGAATTTGGTGAATGCTCCCTCGTGACTAGTCTCATTATGTCGGTCTGGGGCTCCACGCATACATGTCTGAACCTCAATTATGTTGTGATCTGAGTATATTGTTTTTGATATGGTGACATTTCTTATCAGATCATCATTGTTAGTGAAGATGAGGTCTAGTGTATTCTCCAGTCTAGTAGGCTCTATTATTTGCTGGTTTAAATTGAATTTTGTGCAGAGATTTAAAAGCTCGTGTGAGTGTGAGTTTTCATCAGAGCTGCCTCCTGGTGTTATTACTGCAACAATATTATTTGCTATATTCCTCCATTTTAGGTGCCTTAAGTTGAAATCCCCCAGGAGCAAGATGTTGGGTGCAGGAGCTGGAAGATTTTCCAGACAGTGGTCAATTTTTAACAGCTGTTCCTGGAATTGCTGGGATGTTGCATCCGGAGGCTTGTAGACTACCACAATGACTAGGTTTTGGTTCTCGACCTTTACTGCTAAAACTTCCACTACATCATTTGAGGCATTAAGCAGTTCTGTGCAAACAAGTGACTCTGCAATGTACAGGCCAACCCCCCCCCCTTTTTTGCCTGTTTACTCTGTCACATCTGTATAGGTTGTAACCTGGGATCCATATTTCGTTGTCTAAGTGATCCTTTATGTGGGTCTCAGTGAAAGCCGCGAACATTGCCTTTGCCTCTGCAAGCAGTCCACGGATGAAAGGTATTTTGTTGTTTGTTGCTGGCTTTAGACCCTGTATATTTGCAAAGAAGAATGTTATCGGACTGGTGGAATTGTTGGTACTGGGGGGGATTTTTTTTCCGGCATTAGTATCTGTATCTGTTGGTTTGGAGTGGAGGCCATCGACTGTGGTTCCACTCCAGGAATGACTGGATTTGGTGTACGATTTCTGCCATTTCCTGCCAGTTTTTTTCCTTCCTGGCACTAAAAAACCTCTCCCTCTTGAGTGGCTGTGGCTACCCAGGTTTTCCCATGGCCTGGATGTTTTGTATCTTTTTGTCCCCTTTAGATGGTATGCCTGGCAATTTAAGTTATAGCACAGTCTTTCCTGTACTGAAGAGGTACACAGTTCAGGGTGAAAAAGCTTACAGGAAGGGAGTTTGCATTTTCCTGTTGTCATATGGGCATGGCATTTTCTAGGGTGGTCATAGTTGCACGTCCCATCTGTTTTTCCAGATTTCCCATGCCAGCAGATACCAAGTGCATAGTATGTGCACAGGCTTGGTTTCCGTTTGCCTTGGGTTTCTGTGACTGTATTCCCTGTTGGTGCATGTTTCCCTGTCTTACTTCTATCCTCCCTAGCACCAACAATGGAGCTCCCACCAGTTGTTTTTGGTAATATATCCTCACTATTGCTAGTGGAGTCCTCTTGTTTGCTATTTCCTGCGGTATTTCTAGTTTGCAATATTGGTTTTATCTTATCTTTGACTACACTTGTTTCCCTACTATGGCTCCTGTCCCCTATGAGGTCATTTATATGTATTCCTTCCTGCGTATAATTCCCGACTACCTGGACAAAATCTCCAGCTTCACCATTACTGTCTCCCAGGACAGCACCTCCAGCTTCACCATTACTGTCTCCCAGGACAGCACTAACAGCCCCACATTTACTGACTACCAGGACTTCATCTCCAGCCTTACAGTTTCTGACTACATGGCCAGTATCAAGGGCAGTACCATTCAACCCAGACTTTTTATGTCCCCATCTGTTGTAGAAAGCTTCCACGTTTTCTATGAAAGCAGCTTTGATGTTGTCCTCTTTTAATACCCTTGTGATTTTAGTCCACAGATTTATCTCATTTGGGCATACCCAAAAACACTTCCCTGTTTTAACACTGCTTGTAGTTAGTTCTTGGATATCTGCACAAGGGGCGTGACACCAATTTCCACAAAAATGACAATTTACCCATGTGGAAGCCTCTTATTGGGGAACAACGTTATGGGTCTGTTAGACAGTGAGGAACCACTAGTATGGGGGGAACCAGACCCCAAAGTTTGGGAGAAGAAGGCTAGGGAGACCCTGCCAGACCTTTTCCCTGTTGGTGCCATCACAAGAAGTGTATCTCGTGATCAGGTTACCAAGAGTAATCCTTATATTTCTCATGAGGATGGTGAGGACTTAGGTTTGGAAACTTTATTTTCTGATGTTGAACTGCAGTCAACTGAAGAAAAGGATACCACAACCCGAGTCGAGCCTAATCAGTGCAGAGATCAGGGAAGTAGTGTGAGGGAGACTGGGCCTACTATGATGCAGTTAATTGCTGCACAGGGGTGTGATGACACTCTTAAGTCGATCAGAGCCTCAGCTGTGACTGAGGAGGAATCTTTACATTTAAGTAAATGCTTCTATTTCAGGAAAGGTATACTAATAAAGAAGGCACCTTCGGTTGCAGTACCAGTAGAAGGAGAGCCAAGTTTTTGTCACCAGGTCGTGGTGCCTGAGCCTTATAGAAACCATGTTCTTAGCTTAGCGCATGACACACCTCTAGGAGGACACCTAGGTATTGCTAAAACAGTGTCCAGGGGTTCCAGGCACTTCTTCTGGCCTCGGCTGTGGGAGACGGTAGGAGATTATATAAAGACCTGTCATGTCTGCCAAATTATAGGGAAACCTAATCAAAGCATTAAACCTATTCCCCTTCAGCCTATTTCAGCACCAGGTGAACCCTTCAGCAAGCTGGTAATGGATGTCGTTGGCCCACTCCCAAGGACCAGAATGGGAAACAATTATTTACTAACGATAATTTGCTCCACTACCAGGTATCCAGAAGCAATCCCTCTATGCAAGATAACAGCTCGAGTGGTCTTAAGGGCTTTGATGAAGTTTTTTTCCCATGTTGGCTTTCCTCGGGAGGTACAAACAGATCAAAGGTCTAACTTTACCTCAATATTATTTAGGAATGTGTTAAAGGGGTTAGATGTACAGCCCAAATTTTCAACTGCTTATCACCCTCAGTCTCAGGGAGTAGTAGAGAGATTTCATCAAACTCTTAAGACAATGATGCGAGCTTATTGTATGAATAACACTAGTGATTGGGATGAGGGTATCCCCTTTCTCTTGTTTGCCGTGCGGGAAAGCACCCAAGAATCTCTCAGTTTCAGCCCTTTCGAGCTCGTCTATGGTCATCCAGTGAGGGGGCCACTGACTATTCTCAAGGAGCATTGGCTGGGCAGTGAAAACGAGGCTTCCCCGCCGGAAGATGTTCTCTTTTTCAGGAAACGATTGGACCAGGCGAGACAGATGGCAGCAGACAACCTTAAAGCTAGTCAGAGGGCCATGAAGCAGCGGTACGACCAAAGGGCAGCTCCTCTCTCCTTCAGTGCTGGAGAGGAAGTGTTAGCTTTGGAGCCAGTTCTGGGACATGCCTTGGCTGCACGATTTGATGGACCCTTTGTCATCACAGGCAGGTCTGGCCCAAATTATGTAATTAAGATGCCTGGCTGTCGCAAATCAGAAAGGACTGTGCACATTAACAGATTAAAAAAAATACCACGGTAGGGCGGGAGTTTCCGCCATCCAAGTTGAGTGTGATGATACTGAAAAGCTTCCTGTAACAACAGAAGTAAGGCTGTGCAATTCAGCCATCTTGCAAAATCCCTTGGCACACATGAAGGGACTCAGTGTACAGGGAGTCTGTGACTTGGTTCAGTTACTCCAAAAATTTCCAGATTTGTTTGGAGATGTACCCAAAGTAAGTAAATTGCCTCCCCATGATGTGGATGTCAGGGAAGCTGTTCCAATAAAGCGGGCTCCTTACCACATGAACCCAACAAAACAACTTTACATGGAGGAAGAAGTGAAATTCCTCCTTCAAAACCAGTTCGTAGTGCCTAGTGAGAGTCACTGGGCATCTCCATCCCTGATGGTTCCCAAACCTGATGAATCTTTGCATATGTGCACTTAGTTAGTTAGTTTAATATGTTTATTATGCACCCCATACCCATCCTGTGGGCGGTAGTCAAAAGATTACAGAGGTACATAATGGGTCCAGGGACTGGGCCTCAAAGTTTTGATAGCTGAGCAAGTTACAGAGGTAATGAATTCACAATTTACAAAGGTAATGAACTCACAATTTACAAAGGTAATGAACTCCAGGTAGGTCTAGTCACAATCATTACAAGTTACAAAGGTATTTACAGATTACAGAGGTACACAATGGGTCCAGGGACCGGGCTCCAAAGTTTTGATGGCTGAACTAGGTACAAGGTAATGAACTCACAAGTTACAAAGGTAATGAACTCACAAGTTACAAAGGTAATGAATACTGTAAGAATGGTTACTTACGTTTATACATGGCTGCAATCATGAACAAATTTTAGAGTAATGAGCAATTCACACTTCCACACCCGGTCACAACTGTAGTGAGTTATTGGTGCAAATGTTGATTGCTGAGTCTCTCTCTCTCACACACACACACACACACACACATACAAATTCATACACACACACACACATAAACACACACACACACACACACACACACACACACACACACACACACACACACACACACACACACACAAACTCATACACACACACGCACACACACTCATACACACACACACACACTCATACACACACACACACTCATACACACACACACACACACACACACACATGCACATATGTGGTAATGCTTTATTTACAGCTAGCAAAGTCAGGGTATTTTTCCAGAATGGTCTGTAATATACCACTGTGGATAAAATACTTAGCCATTTCTTGAACACTTCTGAGTGAGTTGTTTCTAAATTCATTAATTTTATCGCACTCCAGTACATAATGACGCAGGGTGTGACAATAATCCATCTGGCAAAGTTTACATTTCGTTTGGTCTACATCTGGTGGTGGTGATTTAACCTGCCAAAGATACTTGTAACCCAGCCGGAGCCGGGCGGTAGTGACATCCAAGAGTCTGCTTATTTTGTTGGATGTACCATAGACATGTGGCTCCTCCTGCATGATAGAATGATGATAGATGGACTCACTGGTGTCAATCTCCCTGAGCCTTAAGTCCATAAAATTCAGCTGAAGTTCTTTGCATATGTGCACTGCATTGACTATCGCAGGGTAAATGAAGTAACGAAGGCTGACTGTTACCCTTTGCCACATATGGATGATGTGATCGATGCTGTGAGAGGGGCAAAGTTTGTGAGCAAACTGGACTTACTTAAAGGTTATTATCAGATACCCCTCACCCAGCGAGCCAAGAAAATTTCATCCTTCGTCACTCCAGATGGGTTATTTCAATATAATGTACTTCCCTTTGGGTTAAAAAAATGCTCCTGCCACCTTCCAGCATCGTATAAATACTGTCATAAGGGGGTTGGATGGTGTACGGGCCTATCTAGATGATATTGTGGTATTTAGTAACCAGTAGGAAACTCACTTGGTAAGATTACAAAAGTTGTTTGAACGTTTAACCCAAGCCAAACTAACCATCAATCTGAGCAAAAGTTAGTTTGGCCAAGCCAGTGTACAATTCTTAGGATATGTAGTTGGTCAGGGGAAAGTTGCCCCAATTAATGCTAAGGTGGAGGCCATTATAAATTTTCCTAGACCACAGAATCGGAAGGCAGTGATGAGGTTTCTGGGCATGATGGGTTATTACAGACAGTTCTACCCCAACCTCTCCCAGGTAACGTCACCACTGACAACTTTGACCATTCCCAAAGTTCAATTCAGCTGGGACAGCAAGTGTGACAAGGCTTTTGAAAATGTGAAAATGCTATTAGGGAATGCTCCTATCTTGGAAAGTCCTGAGCTTGAATGCCCCTTCTCTCTACAAGTGGATGCTAGTGATGTTGGGGTAGGTGCAGTGTTGTTGCAGGGTGATGAGAGAGATAGCCTTCAGCCAGTTTGTTACCACTCAGCCAAATTAAAAAAGCATCAATGTGGTTATGCAACTGTGGAGAAGGAGGCTTTGGCTTTGGTGTTGGCTGTGCAGAAGTTTGAAGTTTATATCAGTGTTTCTCCTCATCCTGTAGTAGTGTATAGTGACCATAACCCTCTGAGGTTTTTGCAAAGAATGAGAAACCACAATCAAAGACTCTTAAGATGGGCTTTGTTCCTACAACCTTTTAATTTGTAAGTTAAATATATAAAGGGCTCAGAGAATGTGGTTGCTGATGCTCTCTCTAGATGTTTCATGTAGATGCATGGTGCATACTTTGTACATAGTGTTTGTCATGTGCTGACCTTGTTGTTTTTGCAGTGGTGAACTCTCAGCGAGCCTGAGGACTCCCTACCAGCCATCCGACTGTGAAGGAGACGAGTCGGAGCCAAAAGTGTGACGAGGGTCAGTGTATATGTACGTATTTGTGACTTGAGGCAGAGGTTGACAACCTTCGATAACATGAGACGTTCAGGAAGGTATGTGGTATATTGTCTTGGTGTGCTCTATGTACGAAATGGCACGACGATTTGCCTTTGTGGTCCCTTGGACCCCTCCGTGTTCTGTGCCAGCCTCCACTTCATAAGGTTGGAGGATCTGTGTGGAGTGGGACCTTGGAAGATGGGCTTGAGTGCCTGACCATGTTAAGGATCGTGAGTGTTGACTGGAAGTCTCACTGTTTGGTTCGGCCACCAAGTGAGAGACACCTTGACATGTTTTGTGAAGTTTCCTGCCTGGTGTACACCTGACTGCTCTGGGTTTGGCTCTACTCTTGTCTCCTGATCAGGAAATCTTATCTTATCTTATCTTATCTTAAGATGCCACCCTGGAATACCAGTTGCTTGCTGGATTACCGCAGCAGAGGCACAGGCCTGTTGGTGCAGGCTTTCACAGTGGGCATTGTGTGCAATTCTTGCATTGTAATGTGTATTGTTTTAAAAGTTAGTTTAATATGTTTATTATGCACCCCATACCCATCCTGTGGGTGGTAGTCACCCCATACCCATCCTGTGGGCGGTAGTCAAAAGATTACAGAGGTACATAATTGGTCCAGGGACTGGACTCCAAAGTTTTGATAGCTGAGCAAGTTACAGAGGTAATGAATTCACAATTTACAAAGGTAATGAACTCACAAATTACAAAGGTAATGAACTCCGGGTAGGTCTAGTCACAATCATGACAAGTTACAAAGGTATTTACAGATTACAGAGGTACGTAATGGATCCAGGGACTGGGCCCCAAAGTTTGGATGGCTGAACTAGGTACAAGGTAATGAGCTCACAAGTTACAAAGGTAATGAATACTGTAAGAATGGTTACTTACGTTTATACATGGCTACAATCATGAACAAATTATAGTGTAATGAGCAATTCACACTTCCACACCCGGTCACAACTGTAGTGAGTTATTGGTGCAAATATTGATTGTTGAATCACACACACACACACACACACACACACACACACACACATACAAATTCACTCACACACACACACACATAAACACGCACACACACACACACACACACATACACAAACTCATACACACACACGCACACACACTCATACCGGTGAAGAGCAACTGGTGAAGAGGCGGGGCCAGGAGCTAAGACTCGACCCCTGCAACCACAAATAGGTGAGTACAAATAGGTGAGTACACACACACACCCACTCATACACACACACACACACTCATACACATACACACACACACACACACACACACACACACACACACTCGCAAATACAACAGGCCTAGTGTCTAATCGACATGTGCCTAGGACAAAATGGTAACTAACACGCATTAAAAGCCACTAAAATTGTAAATAGTTACACCCTTGAGTATGTGGGTATGGTTAAAATGCTTTTCTAAAAAAACTCTGCAATCTGTTCCAGTATTGCTCCTCTCAGGGTTTTACATGGTATGGGGTGGAAGTGCATGTGTAATCAGTGGAGCCACACAAATTTGTAGATTGCTATGTAGTATGTCATCTTGTTGTAAATAACAGTAAAGTGAAGAGTAGTATGGTGCTGGGAAATATGTAACATTTCTAGTAGTCTTGCTAACCACCTTCAGGCTAAAGCAATATTTTTTTTTTATTCCTAGCCATATCCTGAGGGACACGGCTAGCTTTTGTGAGACTTCGTCTGGAGGTGGGGGTGTTATGGGGCTATAGGACCCAACATGTATTTATGTATCTGTAACAGTTACTCTGGAATACCTAATTATATTGAATTGATGGGGACTCGGCTCTAAATGTCATAAGGGCAGATCACTCTCATGGCTGTAAGGCAGCTGAGTCAAGCCTGTTTTTCTCAATATAATAGGTTATACTATAGACACACACACACAATTTAAGTAAGTAGTTTATAAAGTTGTATTTCTTTTTGTAAAAGTAAAATTAAGGTGTGGTAGAATTGTGGTAACTAGAGAATTGTGCTTGGCAACAGTCTTTTGTTTTTTGGTGGGTGTGGGAGGAGCTTAGCTAGGCCCCTCCCTCTCTCTCACTTTTTTGTTGACTTCAAACTGGGAGAACCTCTGGGTCCTTCTTCTATTTTTTGGGGGGGCATTATGGGTGCTCCAGGGGTGAGTTTTTATAACTAAAGTTGTGGCCATCATACCCATGGTGACTAAAGTGTGTCAAAACACTGGTTAGCCCAGAGTTTAGTCAAGAAGAGAGAAGGGCATTGTTGAGATGCACCATGTGGACTGTCCTAGGAGAGCAGCTATGGGGTGCAGGCTTATGTTTTGAATATGTGAGTGCTGTATTTGTATATTCTGTATATATATATTTAGAATACAGTTATATTTTTATAGTAGTGGTTTAAATAACCTGTGAAGAGGGCTGGTGAAAGGATATCAGAGACACTGAGGATGATCAGTCATGGTGTAAGTATTACCCTAGACAGATTTGGCCATTAAGTAAAAAGCTAACCCACACTAGAACATATAGTGAGAACCTTACTATCAAAGTAATAAGGGACAATAACATAACATACATGTCAAGGGACTTTACCCATTCCCATAATTTTGGTACTTCATTGTACTTTAATGTGCAGTGAAAGTTCTCTGTATATTCTCCAGGTCTGCAATTTTGCCTGCCTTGAAAGGGGCCATTAGTGTACAGCAATACTACAGCCCAGAGAGAACAAGTGATTTGAAGAGAATCATCATGGGCTTGGCATCCCTAGTTTTGAAGGTTCTCATTATCCATCCAATCATTTTCCTAGCAGATGCAGTAGATACATTGTTGTGGTCTTTGATGGCGAGATCCTCTGACATTATCATTCCCAGCTCTTTCACTTTTAATTTCCTCAAGTTTTCTATATCTGAGTAGTTGAAATTTCTCTTCATTGAACTTCATTTTGTTTTGAGTGGCCCATTTGAAGATTTGGTTTATGTCTGCTTGGAATCTTGCGGTGTCTTCAATGGAGGTCACTGTCATGGAAATTCGGGTGTCATCCGCAAAGGAAGACAGAGCTTTTGCTTACATCTCTGTCTATGTCAGAAATGAGGATGAGGAATATGATGGGAGCAAATACTGTACCTTATGGAACAGAGCTTTCCACTGTAACTGCCTCGGACTTTACTTTGTTTACTATTACTCTTTGTGTTCTATTTGTCAGGAAGTTATAGATCCATCTATCAACTTTTCCTGTTATTCCTTTATCACGCATTTTGTGTCCTATTACACCATCGTCACACTTGTCGAAGACTTTTGCAAAGTCTGTGTATAATACATCTGTATTTTGTTTATCCTCTACAGCATCCAGGACCTTGTCATAGTGGTCCAGTAGCTGGGAGAGTCAGGAACGACCTGCTCTAAACCCGTGTTTTCCTAGATTGTGTATCTGATGGTTATCTAGAAGATGAGCTAAGATAGATGAGCTAAGATTACTTGCAAGTGTAGGTAATATAGATATTATTGCTATAACTGAGACCTGTATGGAAAATTTTATAGGAGTGATTACTTGTACGTACCTCAACATTACATGCATACGAGTAATCTCCTTGGGAGACAACAACGAAATTGTTTACCGTAGTCACCCATGTAGACATGTGAGAAAACTTAACCACCTCTGGTCACTGCAGGTGGCCCCTCGACCCTCACAATCTTATCCATATCTATCCGAGACCAGTATAAATTGGGTAGCACCCTCAAGTATGGCGCTACTAATTAATTGTGGACTGTATAGATTATATTAGTTTAACTGTATGAAGGGGGGGGGGTAGGTTACACATGGATATACCCATCAAGGAAAAAACACTTGTACATAATCCCACTACTTACCAGATATTCTCTGGTGGTCACTTGATGTGGCTGAATCACCCATAACCTATCCAATTAAAACATACTTAACTGGCCAGTATCAGTCTGCTATAACTAGAAAGGTTACTTAACTGTGGGTGATTGATGCTCCTTATTTCCTCCATTCACCATCTCTTTTCGATGTCCTGCTACACCGA
>NC_091293.1:2229244-2253460 GCF_038502225.1 Cherax quadricarinatus
CCATTACCCACTGGTCCTATCTCTCAGGAACAGTTTGAGAGGTTGGAACGCCTCATTATTTTGCAGACTGCACAAATTGAGGCACAGAGGAGATTGAATGAAGAAGATTTCCAAAGAGAAAATGTTCGTCTGTTAAGACAACAGACTGATATATCACAGGACACATTTAATGTGCAGAAAGCTGCATCCATGGTTCCTAAGTTTTTTTAAAGTGACTTAGACACCTATTTTGATGTGTTTGAGAACCAGGCACGTGCTATGAACTGGCCACGTAAGCACTGGGCAACATTGCTTCATACTGCTTTGACGGGAAGAGCTCAAACTTGTACTGCAGCTTTGCCATTTGCCAAGTACATTAGTTATGACGCTGTCAAACAAACAATTCTAGAGACGTATAACTTGTTACCTGTAAGTTATCAAAGAGCATTTCGTACGTTACAACGAAGACAAGATCAAACTTGTGTAGAGTTTGCTCGTGAGAAAAAAGTTGCATTTCAGAGGTGGTGTAGAGGTGCCAAGTGTAACAACTACGACAGCCTTGTTCAGTTGTTACTACACGAAGAGTTTAACAACTGTGTGCCTGCTGACATACAAGAATATCTGATCGATCATACTACCTCAGATATTCTGGAAACTGCAGCATTAGCAGACAATTACGAGATTTCTCACAAACTTGTACATACTAAAAAACACAAAGAAACAAGGTAACTAAAGATTGTCCTAGAAGTTGGCAACCTAAATCAGCTGCTCATTGTCGGCCTGATGTACCTGCTACTGTAACTTCTCATACCTTTACCAGGAAAGCTCACAATCCTGAATCTGTCTCTGTGGCTAGACAGAAATCTGATATCGAGAAGAAGAAAGTTAAATGTACCTATTGTAACAGAAAAGGACATACTAGAGAGTATTGCTATAAGTTAGAAAGAGATACGAGAAACAGTCGTGCGGCTGGCGCCCCCACTCAAGTTGTATCCTCTTCCGAGCAACAAAGGCCCCAAAATCCTAGCAATTCCTCTGATCCTACTGTTTTAGATAATGTTACTCAGGATAGATGACTAGCGTCAGAAAGTGTATCTGACGAAAAGATTCGTTCAGCGATGAGTCCTTACTTTTCGAGAGATAAAGTAGGATTTGACGAATCACATCTAACTGAGATAATTTCTTTCAGAGACACTGGCAGTTATCTCACGTTATTAAGAGAAGATGTACTGCACATAACTGACGATACCTATTGCAAGATAGATGTATTGTTAGAAGCCTATGGAGGGGCTGTTACAAAAGTGCCTCTGCACAAAGTTTATATTGAAACAAGCTATTATACTGGTTATATTTCAGTGGGTATATCCAGTGGTGTATTTCCCATCAGGTCAGTGGACTTGTTGATAGGGAACGATATCCTTCATGCTGGTATATGCAAGGAACCACTTGTGATTGATAATAACACTGATGATAATTATGCCATTGAAGCTTGTAGAGAGAAACCTATTTTATTTCCTCTCAGCGCAATTACTAGAGCTATGTCAAAGATTCAACAACCATCCTTGTCTCCTGTTGAGTTAGTTGATGACAATGATTTGGGGTTGAATATGTTGTTTAGTGACGCTCTGTGCCCAGGGTCATTAACACTGACTCCCTCTGGTCATCAACCTAGTCAGGACACAACTGACGTTAAATTTCTAACTCATGATGATTTAATCAAGGATCAGTTTGTAGATCAGTCACTGGAAAGACTGAGAGATATAGCAGTTACTGAGAGTGAAGCAAAGGATCTCGATAATTGTTACTATTATAGTAATGGTGTACTGATGGAGAAAACTACATGTAAGTTGTCAGCTGATAGTGTTTCCAACACAGTCAAGCATCTAGTAGTGTTACCAGTTACATTTCGTGAACAAGCCATTGATTTTGCTCACAATAGTCCCATAGGAGGACATTTGGGTGTCAAGAAGACACTCGGTAAACTGGCAAAACATTTTACTTGGCCAAAGATGAAGGAAACAGTAGCTGATCATGTGCGACGATGCCAAGTGTGTCAAGTGACAGGCAAGCCAGCACACACACCTCCACCTACACCTCTGACTATGAGCTCTAGCAAAGTTCAGTTCACCTGGATTAGAGATTGTTCAGACTCGTTCAAAAGGTTGAAGCGCTTGCTATCCTCTGCTCCTGTGTTGAAGAGTCCTAATTTCAATCTTCCCTTCTTTTTACATATAGATGCGAGTGGTTATGCAGTGGGCGCTGTGCTGCTCCAACAGTCAACATCCACTGACATTCTCCATCCTATATGTTACTATTCATCTAAGCTTAAACGACACCAGAAAAATTATGCCACTATTGAGAAAGAGGCTCTAGCTCTTGTGGTGTCCTTGGAACATTTTGACGTGTATTTGGGCACTTCCCCATTTAAAATTAACGTTTTTTCTGACCACAATCCACTCACTTATATAAATACTATGAAAAGTAAAAATGCTAGGATCATGAGGTGGGCACTCAGAATCCAACCTTATTCTATTAGTATAAAACACATAAGTGGTCATTATAATGTAATTGCTGACGCTCTGTCTCGTCCTTAATAATTATCAGTTACATTAAATTAACGTAATTTTATGCCCAAATAACTTTTGTTACTTGCTATCTCAAGTTCAGTAGAGTAACTTAATCCCTCCAGCCCATATTAACTATATATACTCATGTCATGTCTAATTATTATATTTATATATTCACAGTAATGTTGTGTGAGGAGGAGACAAGCTGAGGGTTGAGTGAGTAGTGTGGTGCGGGTGATGTACTGCGTGACGCAACACTGTCCTGTCGCAGACACCCCCCCTCACTACACACCTTAAGCTGTTTCATACTCAGATGTTCATACTGCCTCGCATTCCACCACCACTACTTAAGAGTGGAATGCAGTCTCCTCTACTATGATCGAGCCTCAACGTGCCCTCCTTGTCAGCGCTATCCTGTCTCTACACTGATGTACATAACCACGAGTATGCAGAGATACGATACTGTGTACTGCCCTAGTACAAGGGGCATATCCTAGTTACGGACGCTGTGAAATTGTAGAAGTGCTTGGCACAAGAGACTCGGATTAATATTTTATTGATATGAGTAATCAGTAATAATGTGAAAGACATTAATGCAACTCCTAGTGCGACCCTCTGTCGTGTTGGGGGGGTGTTGCAACCCCTGAATGGGTTACAATGATTATTATGTATATATAATGTATATTACCTTTTCATTTAATTTTATATTGCTTATATTTGCGATAATAGCTAAATCGTAAATGTATGACTTTATATTATTATTTGACTGTTATATTGTTATTTAGCTTATGTTGTTAGGATGTATATAAAATGTGCTCAGTTAGTCTTGATTGTCAAACTACTGTAATTATCGCTTGTCGCTCGTTATACTGCCGGCTTCTGAGCTGCAGTTGTCCACGTAGCTATCACGTGATCGAGGGGGGGTGTCCTCACCTCTCGTGAAGTATTCAGTCTGCTGTAGACTCGCTTGGTGGTTGGACAGATTGTCTGTCTCATTATTCTTGTTAGTTCTGTAGAACTTTGTTCACAGAACATTGTAAAGACTTAGTGATTTTCGACGTTGTACTGAGGTTGTGTGTCACATAGACACTCTGAGTATCTCAGGTCCTTAGCTATAGCTTCTGACCTAATTTTGTACTGGTTTCTGTGCATTGTCACAGTCGGGTTTTCCTATGCTGAACGTAGATTCAGTATTATGGGAGTTTTGTAACTTTTGTGGAGGATCTGCAGATGGTCCCTACTTAGTGTCGTTATATTATCTCCTTGTTCCTGATTCTGTGTCGCAGTCGCTTGATATTGCATTGCTATTGGGCTTAGCATTCTTTGTTGTTCAAGCAGACTGTTCGGGTTGCCAGTCGGTCAAGAAGTTAGTTTATTTGAGGACTTTGTCAGTCACTTGTTTAAGTCTTATTCGAGTCTTGAGACATAGCTAACTACTTAAGAGCACTTACACGCATACACACACTTGTACATATTTGTAATATCTTATTAAATGTTAATGTACCTGACGGTACTTAAGAATTATAAATGTGATATGTGCTTTCAGCACAATAATATTGAACTCGAGAGATTGATTTTATTTTGATTGCTGTGATTTAATTTACTTTGATAATATACCTCTAGACAACTTATAGACTTAATAAATTTATTAAATTTTAATTTCTTTAGTTAGTAGCCTACCAGTTGTAATCCTAAAAAGCTATTGAACCATACTGAATTTTAATGGATAATTGGACAAGGATACTGACTACTTGTTACGAAAACCCAGTAACAGGCTGGATGCTAGAAGGGCAGTCCTTTCTAGTATTCACTGGAGATCTCTAAGCTTTTAGAATCGCGTTTTTTGTAACAGGAAGTGAGGCCTATATTAATCCTTAGGCCGCCGTGAACGCCAATTTCCTGATCCCATGTTTCACAGCTTCCTCACTACATTCAAAACACTCCCGCCACCTCGTGCCCCAGTTCGTCCTATACCCCCGCACATCTGCGCAGGCGCAGCGGGAACCCAGTTGGTTCCATTCAAAATACAAATACATTTTGACCCAAATCAACACCTTAAACACTTATTAGGCACTATAGCTTCGGAAATTAAATAATTTCCACACCATCCTATAATTTAGTAGGTAATTCTGGACGGCTGAGTTTCCACGGAAGTCGCACCCAGTTATGTCCAGATTCACATTTAACATCCTTCAGGTATTGTTCCTGAGTAAAGGAATCATTTGGACTTTCCTCATTTATATTAATCCCTATGCTGTCCAGCTTCCACAAATTAGACTGGTTCAACATCATCCTCGATAGAAGAATACTTGTACTGGGTTGACCTTTTATGAGTAAGCCACCGTGACTGTATTCACTACTTTCTCTAGTCATTATTACTAGGCGGTAGTCTGCCATATATTACATGGTCCGTACCAGTGTTGAGGAGAGTGACGCCTCATGGTTTTGGATTTATGCCCTTTATCCTGAATTATTACATCCAACACAGGCAAGGCTACCTCAGTTAGGCCTTCATTATTGCCATTAGTTGCAACCTTTACATCAGTCACTGTAGTGTCAGGGTTGTTAACATTATCATTATTGTCACCATTATTATAAGAATTACATACAACCCTGCACATAACTGTATGGTGCCTTCCCTTGTTGCATTGAAAGCAACTATTCAATTTGGTATGACAATCCTTTACATTATGATTGTCTAGACATCTGATACATCTGTCAAGTTCTTTCATTCTTTCCACTTTAATATCCCATGAATTATAGGCATTACAGTTCTTAGTGAAATGAGTACCCTGGCAGAAGAGACAGTCTCTGTTTTCCTTGCCTGACCTCTTATTAACTGGGTTACCCTTACTGAGGTAATTATTCCTCTTACCTTGATGTGAGGAACCACTATTACTGATTCCTGTCACTTGATATGTGCCTATTTAACTCTTAATTATGATTATTACCACTGGGATTATTTTTTCCCTTTTGTGACCTGACAGATACTTCAGAGTCATTATGTGTTATATCCTTAGAACTGTTTGGCTGACTTGTCTGCAATTGAACAATTAATTCTTGCCGACCTAGTCTGATTTCCTCCAGACCGTACTCTGGAGGTTTTGGCAAACACACCCTTTGCATTAATAGGTTGATCAACTGCCTGGCTTACACCCTTTAATTTATTCAAAGCCTTACTTTTACAAGACAGTTTTTCTTCTAATTCGTAATATTGATTAATTAAAACATTCATTTCCATTCCATCTGCACAATTCCCCAGCAGATCTCCTTCACAGTCTTTAAACCACAATTTGTACCACTCAAATCTACTCTCTAAAGCATCTAAATATAACTTTAATTCATTAGGGTTCAGGGTTCTTTGATTCATTAAATCCAAGCACTTGTATGCCTTCGTCACATGGCCTTTAATAGCCTGTAATGATGCTTTCATTACTCTAAAATCCACGGACTTGTTAGCCACATTAACTCCATCAGATCCAGTCATGGTTAGAGAATTATTAATCACTGATTATACAACTTAAGTAGGCGCGTTATAAGAGTAATTCTTGCACTTTACTCTTGTATCAATCCTAGCCACACGTGTGCTAGCAATTAATTGGGCTAATTATCATCCACCACACAATCGATTAAATTTGTGTACCCTATACCCACTTCCTTCAATCAGTCACTTAATTATTAAGTAATTAATTCAATTAATTTTTCACTGATTGCATCCTGTACAGGAAGGACCAGCGGGCAGATATGGAAATTTTATAGGGTGTTACCTGTACGTAGCTCAACATTACATGCATGCGAGTAATCTCACTGGGAGACAACAACTATATTGTTTACCGTAGTCACCCCATGTAGACATGTGAGAAAACTTAACCACCTCTGGTCACTGCAGGTGGCCCCCTCGACCCTCACAATCTTATCCATATCTATCCGAGACCAGTATAAATTGGATAGCACCCACAAGTACGGCGCTACTAATTAATTGTGGACTGTATAGATTATATTAGTTTAACTGAATGAAGGGGAAGGGGGTAGGTTACACATGGATATATCCATCAAGGAAAAACACTTATATATAATCCCACCACTTACCAGATATTCTCTGGTGGTCACTTGAAGTAGCTGGATCACCCACAACCTATCCAATTACAACATACCTAACTGGCCAGTATCAGTCTGCTATAACTAGAAGGGTTACTGAACTGTGGGTGATTGATGCTCCTTATTTCCTCCATTCACCATCACATTTCAATGTCCTGCTACACCGACACGGTTCTTATTCCAGCAGTACGAGGCATCCGTTGGTTTGTCCCGGTTTAGAAGTCGTAACTCCACAAAAACTTCACTATCCTCGAGACAGGAACACGAGATAAACAGAAGCTCACTCTGAGAACGGCGACTCATTTCACTTCACACATTCTCTTAACTTGGTGTTATTATCACTGATTACTTCTTAGCCCACAATACGGTTTAATGTCTCCTAATTATTATACACATTGGAGGCCACTCCATTAAGATCTGAGACCGATGAGTGATGATTAAACCACGGGTAATTTTCCCCGGGACACAGTCCATGGTGACGCGCCAGTCACCACCGGTCCTACCATTATTCACTCATTTTACCACTTTATTACGGTGGTCCTGTAAATCACGTTCCCTCACTCTTCACCAGGAACAATTACAACACTTCCTATTATGAAGTGAGGCCTATATTAATCCCTAGGTTGCCGTGAACGCCAATTTCCTGATCCCATGTTTTCACAGCCTCTTCACTACATTCAAAACACTCCCGACGCTCCATGCCCCGAGTCGACCTGTCCCCCCGCACATCCGCGCAGGCACAGAGGGAGCTCTTTGTTCTATTCCATTTTGATATTAAACTAAAGTGTGTGTGTGTGTGTGTGTGTGTGTGTGTGTGTGTGTGTGTGTGTGTGTGTGTGTGTGTGTGTGTGTGTGTGTGTCTGTCTGTCTGTCTGTCTGTGTGTGTCTGTGTGTGTACTCACCTATTTGTGGTTGCGTGTGTGCGTGTGTGTGTGTGTACTCACCTATTTGTACTCACCTACTTGTGGTTGCAGGGGTCGAGTCTTAGCTCCTGGCCCCGCCTCTTCACCGGTTGCTACTGGGCCCTCTCTCTCCCCGCTCCATGAGCTTTATCAAACCTCGTCTTAAAACTGTGTATGGTTCCTGCCTCCACTACCTTATTCCACTGCCTTACAACTCTATGACTGAAGAAATACTTCCTAATATCTCTCTGACTCATTTGTGTCTTCAACTTCCCATTGTGGCCTCTTGTTTCTGTGTCCCCTCCCTGGAACATCCTGTCTTTGTCCACCTTGTCTATTCCACGCAGTATTTTATATGTCGTTATCATGTCTCCCCTGACCCTCCTGTCCTCCAGTGTCGTCAGGCCGATTTCCCTTAATCTTTCTTCATAGGACATTCCCCTTAGCTCTGGAACTAACCTTGTGGCAAACCTTTGTACTTTCTCTAGTTTCTTGACGTGCTTTATCAAGTGTAGGTTCCAAACAGGTGCTGCATACTCCAGTATGGGCCTGACATACACGGTGTACGATTCCTTACTTAGGTATCGGAATGCTATTCTCAGGTTTGCCAGGCGCCCATATGCCGCAGCAGTTATCTGATTGATGTGTGCTTCCGGAGACATGCTCGGTGTTATACTCACCCCAAGATCTTTCTCCTTGAGTGAGGTTTGCAGTCTTTGGCCACCTAGCCTATACTCTGTCTGTGGTCTTCTGTGCCCTTCCCCTATCTTCATGACTTTGCATTTGGCAGGATTAAATTCGAGAAGCCATTTGCTGGACCAGGTGTCCAGTCTGTCCAGGTCTCTTTGAAGTCCTGCCTGGTCCTCATCAGATTTAATTCTCCTCATTAACTTCACATCATCTGCAAACAGGGACACTTCTGAGTCTAACCCTTCCATCATGTCGTTCACATATACCAAAAATAGCACTGGTCCTAGGACCGACCCCTGTGGGACCCCGCTCGTCACAGGTGCCCACTGTGATACATCATTATGTACCATGACTCGTTGTTGCCTCCCTGTCAGGTATTCTCTGATCCATTGCAGTGCCCTTCCTGTTATATCCGCCTGATGCTCTAGCTTCTGCACTAATCTCTTGTGAGGAACTGTGTCAAAGGCCTTCTTGCAGTCCAAGAAGATGCAATCAACCCACCCCTCTCTCTCATGTCTTACTTCTGTTATTTTATCATAAAACTCCAGAAGGTTTGTGACACAGGATTTGCCTTCCGTGAATCCGTGCTGGTTGGCATTTATACTCTTGTTCCGTTCCAGGTGCTCCACCACTCTCCTCCTGATAATCTTCTCCATAATTTTGCATACTATACACGTCAATGACACAGGTCTATAGTTTAGTGCCTCTTTTCTGTCTCCTTTTTTAAAAATGGGAACTACATTTGCCGTCTTCCATACCTCAGGTAGTTGCCCAGTTTCCAGGGACGTGTTGAAGATTGTGGTAAGTGGCATGCACAACATATCTGCTCCCTCTCTAAGGACCCACGGGGAGATGTTGTCCGGTCCCATTGCCTTTGAGGTATCGATGTCCCTTAGCAGTTTCCTCACCTCCTCCTCATCTGTATGTATGTCGTCCAACACTTGTTGGTGTATTCCTTGCTGGTGTCCCCATCTGGTCTGTCCCCCCAGAGTCCTTCCTGTCTCTACTGTAAATACTTCCTTAAATCTCGTGTTGAGCTCCTCACATACCTCTTGATCGTTTCTTGTGAGTTCTCCACCTTCTTTCCTCAGCCTTATCACCTGATCCTTGACTGTTGTCTTCCTCCTAATGAGGCTATACAGCAGTTTCGGGTCAGATTTGACTTTCGATGCTATGTCGTTTTCATACTGTCGCTGGGCCTCCCTCCTTATCTGTGCATACTCGTTTCTGGCTCTTCTACTAATCTCCTTGTTTTCCTGGGTCCTATGCCTCCTGTACCTTTTCCATTCTGTGTGTGTGTGTGTGTGTGTGTGTGTGTGTGTGTGTGTGTGTGTGTGTGTGTGTGTGTGTGTGTGTGTGTGTGTACTCACCTATTTGTATTCACCTATTTGTGGTTGCAGGGGTCGAGTCCTAGCTCCTGGCCCCGCCTCTTCACCGGTTGCTACTGGGCCCTCTCTCTCCCCGCTCCATGAGCTTTAGCAAACCTCGTCTTAAAACTGTGTATGATTCCTGCCTCCACTACGTCATTTTCTAGGCTATTCCACTGCCTTACAACTCTATGACTGAAGAAATACTTCCTAATATCTCTCTGACTCATTTGTGTCTTCAACTTCCAATTGTGGCCTCTTGTTTCTGTGTCCCCTCCCTGGAACATCTTGTCTTTGTCCACCTTGTCTATTCCACGCAGTATTTTATATGTCGTTATCATGTCTCCCCTGACCCTCCTGTCCTCCAGTGTCGTCAGGCCGATTTCCCTTAATCTTTCTTCATAGGACATTCCCCTTAGCTCTGGAACTAACCTTGTGGCAAACCTTTGTACTTTCTCTAGTTTCTTGACGTGCTTTATCAAGTGCGGGTTCCAAACATGTGCTGCATACTCCAGTATAGGCCTGACATACACGGTGTACAGTGTCTTGAACGATTCCTTACTAAGGTATCGGAATGCTGTTCTCAGGTTTGCCAGGCGCCCATATGCTGCAGCAGTTATCTGATTGATGTGTGCTTCCGGAGACATGCTCGGTGTTATACTCACCCCAAGATCTTTCTCCTTGAGTGAGGTTTGCAGTCTTTGGCCACCTAGCCTATACTCTGTCTGTGGTATTCTGTGCCCTTCCCCTATCTTCATGACTTTGCATTTGGCAGGATTAAATTCGAGAAGCCATTTGCTGGACCAGGTGTCCAGTCTGTCCAGGTCTCTTTGAAGTCCTGCCTGGTCCTCATCAGATTTAATTCTCCTCATTAACTTCACATCATCTGCAAACAGGGACACTTCTGAGTCTAACCCTTCCATCATGTCGTTCACATATACCAAAAATAGCACTGGTCCTAGGACCGACCCCTGTGGGACCCCGCTCGTCACAGGTGCCCACTGTGATACATCATTACGTACCATGACTCGTTGTTGCCTCCCTGTCAGGTATTCTCTGATCCATTGCAGTGCCCTTCCTGTTATATGTACCTGATGCTCTAGCTTCTGCACTAATCTCGTGTGAGGAACTGTGTCAAAGGCCTTCTTGCAGTCCAAGAAGATGCAATCAACCCACCCCTCTCTCTCGTGTCTTACTTCTGTTATTTTATCATAAAACTCCAGAAGGTTTGTGACACAGGATTTGCCTTCCGTGAATCCGTGAGTGTGTGTGTGTGTGTGTGTGTGTGTGTGTGTGTGTGTGTGTGTGTGTGTGTGTGTGTGTGTGTACTCACCTAGTTGAGGTTGCGGGGGTCGAGTCCGAGCTCCTGGTGTGTGTGTGTGTGTGTGTGTGTGTGTGTGTGTGTGTGTGTGTGTGTGTGTGTGTGTGTGTGTATGTGTGTGTGTGTGTGTGTGTGTGTGTGTGTGTGTGTGTGTGTGGTGTGTGTGTGTGTGTGTGTATGTGTATGTGTGTGTGTGTGTGTGTGTGTGGTGTGTGTGTGTGTGTGTGTGTTTATGTGTGTGTGTGTGTGTGTGTGTGTGTGTGTGTGTGTGTGTGTGTGTGTGTGTGTGTGTGTGTGACTCAACAATCAATTTTTGCACCAATAACTCATTACAGTTGTGACCGGGTGTGGAAGTGTGAATTGCTCATTACACTATAATTTGTTCATGATTGTAGCCATGTATAAACGTAAGTAACCATTCTTACAGTATTCATTACCTTTGTAACTTGTGAGTTCATTACCTTTGTACTTAGTTCAGCTATCAAAAATTTGGGGGCCCAGTCCCTGGACCCATTACGTACCTCTGTAATCTGTAAATACCTTTGTAACTTGTCATGATTGTGACCAGACCTACCTGGAGTTCATTACCTTTGTAAATTGTGAGCTCATTACCTTTGTAAATTGTGAGTTCATTACCTTTGTAAATTGTGAGTTCATTACCTCTGTAACTTGCTCAGCTATCAAAACTTTGGAGTCCAGTCCCTGGACCAATTATTTACCTCTGTAATCTTTTGACTACCGCCCACAGGATGGGTATTCGGTGACTACCGCCCACAGGATGGGTATGGGGTGACTACCGCCCACAGGATGGGTATGGGGTGACTACCGCCCACAGGATAGGTATGGGGTGACTACCGCCCACAGGATGGGTATGGGGTGCATAATAAACATATTAAACTAACTATTCCATTTTCAAATACATTTTTGACATATCGACACATTAAACACCTATTAGGCACTATAGCTTCGGAAAATTAAAATATTTTCCACAGTGATGGTAGAATGTGACGGTAGAATGTGATGGTAGAATGTTATGGTAGAATGTGATGGTAGAATGTGATGGTATAACATGATGGTAGAATGTGATGGTAGAATGTTATGGTAGAATGTGATGGTAGAATGTGATGGTAGAATGTGACGGTAGAATGTTATGGTAGAATGTGATGGTAGAATGTTATGGTAGAATGTGATGGTAGAATGTTATGGTAGAATGTGATGGTAGAATGTGATGGTAGAATGTGACGGTAGAATGTTATGGTAGAATGTGATGGTAGAATGTTATGGTAGAATGTGATGGTAGAATGTTATGGTAGAATGTGATGGTAGAATGTTATGGTAGAATGTGATGGTAGAATGTGATGGTATAACGTGATGGTAGAATGTGATGGTAGACTGTGATGGTAGAATGTTATGGTAGACTGTGATGGTAGAATGTTATGGTAGAATGTGATGGTAGACTGTGATGGTAGAATGTTATGGTAGAATGTGACGGTAGAATGTGACGGTAGACTGTGATGGTAGAATGTGATGGTAGAATGTGATGGTAGAATGTGATGGTAGACTGTGATGGTAGAATGTTATGGTAGAATGTGATGGTAGAATGTGATGGTAGACTGTGATGGTAGAATGTTATGGTAGAATGTGACGGTAGAATGTGATGGTAGACTGTGATGGTAGAATGTGATGGTAGAATGTGATGGTAGAATGTGATGGTAGACTGTGATGGTAGAATGTTATGGTAGAATGTGATGGTAGAATGTTATGGTAGAATGTGACGGTAGAATGTGATGGTAGAATGTGATGGTAGACTGTGATGGTAGAATGTTATGGTAAAATGTGATGGTAGAATGTGATGGTAGACTGTGATGGTAGAATGTTATGGTAGAATGTGATGGTAGAATGTGATGGTAGACTGTGATGGTAGAATGTTATGGTAGAATGTGATGGTAGAATGTTATGGTAGAATGTGACGGTAGAATGTGATGGTAGAATGTGATGGTAGACTGTGATGGTAGAATGTTATGGTAGAATGTGATGGTAGAATGTGATGGTAGACTGTGATGGTAGAATGTTATGGTAGAATGTGATGGTAGAATGTGATGGTAGACTGTGATGGTAGAATGTGATGGTATAACGTGATGGTAGAATGTTATGGTAGAATATGATGGTAGAATGTGATGGTAGAATGTGATGGTAGAATGTGATGGTATAACGTGATGGTAGAATGTGATGGTAGAATGTGATGGTATAACGTGATGGTAGAATGTGATGGTATAACGTGATGGTAGAATGTGATGGTAGAATGTGATGGTAGAATGTGATGGTATAACGTGATGGTAGAATGTGATGGTAGAATGTTATGGTAGAATATGATGGTAGAATGTGATGGTAGAATGTGATGGTATAACGTGATGGTAGAATGTTATGGTAGAATATTATGGTAGAATGTGATGGTAGAATGTGATGGTATAACGTGATGGTAGAATGTGATGGTAGAATGTTATGGTAGAATGTGATGGTAGAATGTGATGGTAGAATGTGATGGTATAACGTGATGGTAGAATGTGATGGTAGAATGTGATGGTAGAATGTGATGGTAGAATGTGATGGTAGAATGTGATGGTATAACGTGATGGTAGAATGTGATGGTAGAATGTTATGGTAGAATATGATGGTAGAATGTGATGGTAGAATGTGATGGTATAACGTGATGGTAGAATGTTATGGTAGAATATGATGGTAGAATGTGATGGTAGAATGTGATGGTATAACGTGATGGTAGAATGTGATGGTAGAATGTTATGGTAGAATGTGATGGTAGAATGTGATGGTAGAATGTTATGGTAGAATGTGATGGTAGAATGTGATGGTAGACTGTGATGGTAGAATGTTATGGTAGAATGTGATGGTAGAATGTGATGGTAGACTGTGATGGTAGAATGTGACGGTAGAATGTGATGGTAGAATGTTATGGTAGAATATGATGGTAGAATGTGATGCTAGAATGTGATGGTAGAATGTGATGGTATAACGTGATGGTAGAATGTGATGGTAGAATGTTATGGTAGAATGTGATGGTAGAATGTGATGGTAGAATGTGATGGTATAACGTGATGGTAGAATGTGATGGTAGAATGTGATGGTAGACTGTGATGGTAGAATGTGATGGTAGAATGTGATGGTAGAATGTGATGGTAGAATGTGATGGTAGAATGTTATGGTAGAATGTGATGGTAGAATGTGATGGTAGAATGTGATGGTAGAATGTGACGGTAGAATGTGATGGTAGAATGTGATGGTAGAATGTGATGGTAGATTGTGATGGTAGAATGTGATGGTAGAATGTGATGGTAGAATGTGACGGTAGAATGTGATGGTAGAATGTTATGGTAGAATGTGATGGTAGAATGTGATGGTAGAATGTGACGGTAGAATGTGATGGTAGAATGTTATGGTAGAATGTGATGGTAGAATGTGATGGTAGAATGTTATGGTAGAATGTTATGGTAGAATGTGATGGTAGAATGTGATGGTAGAATGTGATGGTAGAATGTTATGGTAGAATGTGATGGTAGAATGTGATGGTAGAATGTGATCGTAGAATGTGACGGTAGAATGTGATGGTAGAATGTTATGGTAGAATGTGATGGTAGAATGTGATGGTAGAATGTGATGGTTGAATGTGATGGTAGAATGTGATGGTAGAATGTTATGGTAGAATGTGATGGTAGAATGTGATGGTAGAATGTGATGGTAGAATGTGATGGTAGAATGTGATGGTAGAATGTTATGGTAGAATGTTATGGTAGAATGTGAGGGTAGAATGTGACGGTAGAATGTGATGGTAGAATGTGATGGTAGAATGTTATGGTAGAATGTGACGGTAGAATGTGATGGTAGAATGTGATGGTAGAATGTTATGGTAGAATGTGACGGTAGAATGTGATGGTAGAATGTGACGGTAGAATGTGATGGTAGAATGTGATGGTAGAATGTTATGGTAGAATGTGATGGTAGAATGTGACGGTAGAATGTGATGGTAGAATGTTATGGTAGAATGTGATGGTAGAATGTGATGGTAGAATGTGATGGTAGAATGTGATGGTAGAATGTGACGGTAGAATGTGATGGTAGAATGTTATGGTAGAATGTGATGGTAGAATGTGATGGTAGAATGTGATGGTAGAATGTGATGGTAGAATGTGATGGTAGAATGTTATGGTAGAATGTGAGGGTAGAATGTGATGGTAGAATGTGACGGTAGAATGTGATGGTAGAATGTGATGGTAGAATGTTATGGTAGAATGTGATGGTAGAATGTGACGGTAGAATGTGATGGTAGAATGTTATGGTAGAATGTAATGGTAGAATGTGATGGTAGAATGTGATGGTAGAATGTGATGGTAGAATGTGATGGTAGAATGTGACGGTAGAATGTGATGGTAGAATGTTATGGTAGAATGTGATGGTAGAATGTGATGGTAGAATGTGATGGTAGAATGTGATGGTAGAATGTGATGGTAGAATGTTATGGTAGAATGTGATGGTAGAATGTGACGGTAGAATGTGATGGTAGAATGTTATGGTAGAATGTGATGGTAGAATGTGATGGTAGAATGTGATGGTAGAATGTGATGGTAGAATTTGACGGTAGAATGTGATGGTAGAATGTTATGGTAGAATGTGATGGTAGAATGTGATGGTAGAATGTGATGGTAGAATGTGATGGTATAACGTGATGGTAGAATGTGATGGTAGAATGTTATGGTAGAATGTGATGGTAGAATGTGATGGTAGAATGTGATGGTAGAATGTGATGGTAGAATGTGATGGTATAACATGATGGTAGAATGTGATGGTAGAATGTGATGGTAGACTGTGATGGTAGAATGTGATGGTAGAATCTGATGGTATAATGTGATGGTATAACGTGATGGCAGAATGTAATGGTAGAATGTGATGGTAGAATGTGATGGTAGAATGTGAGGGTAGACTGTGATGGTAGAATGTGATGGTAGAATGTGATGGTAGAATGTGAGGGTAGACTGTGATGGTAGAATGTGATGGTAGAATGTGATGGTAGAATGTGATGGTAGACTGTGATGGTAGAATGTGACGGTAGAATGTGATGGTAGAATGTGATGGTAGACTGTGATGGTAGAATGTGATGGTAGAATCTGATGGTATAATGTGATGGTATAACGTGATGGCAGAATGTAATGGTAGAATGTGATGGTAGAATGTGATGGTAGAATGTGAGGGTAGACTGTGATGGTAGAATGTGATGGTAGAATGTGATGGTAGAATGTGAGGGTAGACTGTGATGGTAGAATGTGATGGTAGAATGTGATGGTAGAATGTGATGGTAGAATGTGAGGGTAGAATGTGATGGTAGAATGTGATGGTAGAATGTGATGGTAGAATGTGATGGTAGAGTGTGATGGTAGAATGTGATGGTAGAATGTGATGGTAGAATGTGATGGTAGAATGTGAGGGTAGAATGTGATGGTAGAATGTGATGGTAGAATGTGATGGTAGAGTGTTATGGTAGAATGTGATGGTAGAATGTGATAGTAGAATGTTATGGTAGAATGTTGTGGAAAATACTGTATATTTTCCGGAAATACGATAATTTATATGTAAATAGATGCCCTATGTTGTATTTAATAAAAGTGTATTTTTAAAAGATGGACAGTCGCCATTTTGTTGTATGAACTGGTCAACTGTTAGTGAATATTGGGAAGAATTTTCGTGCTCTAGAGGTTAAAATTGGGCTGACACCTCTCAAATAGGAGACAAAATTGTTGGATGTGCATTCCTGCATAACTTGAGATATCAGGCGACTGGACAAGACAGCTCCAGGAACCTCAAATAAGTCTTATGTAGTAACCTGGCCAGTGTTATTTTCATAGATAGACAGTGAGGTTTTCTGAGTATGATACACATTAATCTCCAGTCAAACTGGTGAGTGTTATGATTAAGATATATTCCCCTTCTGTTATATAAATGTGTGTATATACTATAATCCTTTTTTAATTTTAATATACAGTCCACAAATTTATATATTTACCAGCATTCCAAGTGATGTATATTTCATTTATGATTAATAGGTCCAGAGCAACTTGTGGATATGACAGTGGTAGGTATCAAAGGGGGACATTTTTTGCGACCTAGATGTACCAAATTCCTACCTGGAGTTTACCTGGAGAGAGTTCCGGGGGTAAACGCCCCCGCGGCCCGGTCTGTGACCAGGCCTCCTGGTGGATCAGAGCCTGATCAACCAGGCTGTTGCTGCTGGCTGCACGCAAACCAACGTACGAGCCACAGCCCGGCTGGTCAGGAACCGACTTTAGGTGCTTGTCCAGTGCCAGCTTGAAGACTGCCAGGCGTCTGTTGGTAATCCCCCTTATGTATGCTGGGAGGCAGTTGAACAGTCTCGGGCCCCTGACACTTATTGTATGGTCTCTTAACGTGCTAGTGACACCCCTGCTTTTCATTGCTTTTTCATTGAGTGATTTTCGTGTGCAAGTTCGGTACTAGTCCCTTTAGGATTTTCCAGGTGTATATAATCATGTATCTCTCCCTCCTGCGTTCCAGGGAATACAGTTTTAGGAACCTCAAGCGCTCCCAGTAATTGAGGTGTTTTATCTCCGTTATGCGCGCCGTGAAGGTTCTCTGTACATTTTCTAGGTCGGCAATTTCACCTGCCTTGAAAGGTGCTGTTAGTGTGCAGCAATATTCCAGCCTAGATAGAACAAGTGACCTGAAGAGTGTCATCATTGGCTTTGCCTCCCTAGTTTTGAAGGTTCTCATTATCCATCCAGTCATTTTTCTAGCAGATGCGATTAATACACTGTTATGGTCCTTGAAGGTGAGATCCTCCGGCATAATCACTCCCAGGTCTTTGACGTTGGTGTTTCGCTCTATTTTGTGGCCAGAATTTGTTTTGTACTCTGATGAAGATTTAATTTCCTCGTGTTTACCATATCTGAGTAATTGAAATTTCTCATCGTTGAACTTCACATTGTTTTCTGCAGCCCACTGAAAGATTCGGTTGATGTCTGCATGCAGCCTTGCAGTGTCTGCAATGGAAGACACTGTCATGCAGATTCGGGTGTCATCTGCAATGGAAGACACGGTGCTGTGGCTGACATCCTTGTCTATGTCGGATATGAGGATGAGGAACAAGATGGGAGCGAGTACTGTGCCTTGTGGAACAGAGCTTTTCACCGTAGCTGCCTCGGACTTTACTCTGTTGACGACTACTCTCTGTGTTCTGTTAGTGTGGAAATTATAGATCCATCGACCGACTTTTCCTGTTATTCCTTTAGCACGCATTTTGTGCGCTATTACGCAAAGGTCACACTTGTCGAAGGCTTTTGCAAAGTCTGTATATATTACATCTGCATTTTTTTTATCTTCTAGTGCATTTAGGACCTTGTCGTAGTGATCCAATAGTTGAGACAGACAGGAGCGACCTGTTCTAAACCCATGTTGCCCTGGGTTGTGTAACTGATGGGTTTCTAGATGGGTGGTGATCTTGCTTCTTAGGACCCTTTCAAAGATTTTTATGATATGGGATGTTAGTGCTATCGGTCTGTAGTTCTTTGCTGTTGCTTTACTGCCCC
Source organism: Cherax quadricarinatus (assembly GCF_038502225.1). Classification (NCBI taxonomy): domain Eukaryota; kingdom Metazoa; phylum Arthropoda; class Malacostraca; order Decapoda; family Parastacidae; genus Cherax; species Cherax quadricarinatus. The sequence continues at coordinate 2,247,797 of NC_091293.1, forward strand.
CTTTGTGGAGTGGGGCTATGTCTGTTGTTTTTAGTAACTGTGGGACGACCCCCGTGTCCATGCTCCCTCTCCATAGGATGGAAAAGGCTCGTGATAGGGGCTTCTTGCAGTTCTTGATGAAAACGGAGTTCCATGAGTCTGGCCTTGGGACAGAGTGCATGGGCATGTCATTTATCGCCTGTTCGAAGTCATTTGGCGTCAGGATAACATCGGATAGGCTTGTGTTAACCAAATTTTGTGGCTCTCTCATAAAAAATTAATTTTGATCTTCGACTCTAAGTCTGGTTAGCGGCTTGCTAAAAACTGAGTCATATTGGGACTTCAGTAGCTCACTCATTTCCTTGCTGTCATCTGTGTAGCACCCATCTTGTTTAAGTAGGGGCCCAATACTGGACGTTGTTCTCGACTTTGATTTGACATAGGAGAAGAAATACTTTGGGTTTCTTTCGATTTCATTTATGGCTTTTAGTTCTTCCCGCGATTCCTGACTCCTATAAGATTCCTTTAGCTTGTGTTCGATGCTTGCTATTTCTCTGACCAGTGTCTCCCTACGCATTTCAGATATATTGACCTCTTTTAGCCGCTCTGTTATTCTTTTCCATCGCCTGTAAAGGGAGCGCCTGTCTCTTTCTATTTTACATCTACTCCTCCTTTTTCTTAGATTTAGAGGAATAAGCCTTGTGCATACATCGAGTGCCACCAAGTTAATCTGTTCTAGGCATAAGTTGGGGTCTGTGTTGCTTAGTATATCTTCCCAGCTTATATCGGTTAGGACTTGGTTTACTTGGTCCCACTTTATTGAAGTTGTTATTGAAGTTGAATTTTGTGAATGCTCCCTCGTGACTAGTCTCATTATGTCGGTCTGGGGCTCCACGCATACATGTCTGAACCTCAGTTATGTTGTGATCTGAGTATATTGTTTTTGATATGGTGACATTTCTTATCAGATCATCATTGTTAGTGAAGATGAGGTCTAGTGTATTCTCCAGTCTAGTAGGCTCTATTATTTGCTGGTTTAAATTGAATTTTGTGCAGAGATTTAAAAGCTCGTGTGAGTGTGAGTTTTCATCAGAGCTGCCTCCTGGTGTTATTACTGCAACAATATTATTTGCTATATTCCTCCATTTTAGGTGCCTTAAGTTGAAATCCTCCAGGAGCAAGATGTTCGGTGCAGGAGCTGGAAGATTTTCCAGACAGTGGTCAATTTTTAACAGCTGTTCCTGGAATTGCTGGGATGTTGCATCTGGAATGCCAGGAAGGAGAAAAAACTGGCAGGAAATGGCAGAAATCGTACACCAAATCCAGTCATTCCTGGAGTGGAACCACAGTCGATGGCCTCCACTCCAAACCAACAGATACAGATACTAATGCCGGAAAAAAATCCCCCCCCCCAGTACCAACAATACCACCAGTCCGATGACATTCTTCTTTGCAAATATACAGGGTCTAAAGCCAACAACAAACAACAAAATACCTTTCATCTGTGGACTGCTTGCAGAGGCAAAGGCAATGTTCGCGGCTTTCACTGAGACCCACATAAAGGATCACTTGGACAACGAAATATGGATCCCAGGTTACAACCTATACAGATGAGACAGAGTGAACAGGCAAAAGGGGGGGGGTTGGCCTATACATTGCAGAGTCACTTGTTTGCACAGAACTGCTAAATGCCTCAAACGATGTAGTGGAAGCTTTAGCAGTAAAGGTCGAGAAAAAAACCTACTCATTGTGGTAGTCTACAAGCCTCCGGATGCAACATCCCAGCAATTCCAGGAACAGCTGTTAAAAATTGACCACTGTCTGGAGAAATCTTCCAGCTCCTGCACCCAACATCTTGCTCCTGGGGGATTTCAACTTAAGGCACCTAAAATGGAGGAATATAGCAAATAATATTGTTGCAGTAATAACACCAGGAGGCAGCTCTGATGAAAACTCACACTCACACGAGCTTTTAAATCTCTGCACAAAATTCAATTTAAACCAGCAAATAATAGAGCCTACTAGACTGGAGAATACACTAGACCTCATCTTCACTAACAATGATGATCTGATAAGAAATGTCACCATATCAAAAACAATATACTAAGATCACAACATAATTGAGGTTCAGACATGTATGCGTGGAGCCCCAGACCGACATAAAGAGACTAGTCAAGAGGGAGCATTCACCAAATTCAACTTCAATAACAAAAACATAAAGTGGGACCAAGTAAACCAAGTCCTAACCGATATAAGCTGGGAAGATATACTAAGCAACACAGACCCCAACGTATGCCTAGAACAGATTAACTTGGTGGCACTCGATGTATGCACAAGGCTTATTCCTCTAAGAAAAAGGAGGAGTAGATGTAAAATAGAAAGAGACAGGCGCTCCCTTTACAGGCGACGGAAAAGAATAACAGAGCGTCTGAAAGAGGTCAATATATCTGAAATGCGTAGAGAGACACTGGACAGAGAAATAGCAAGCATAGAACTCAAGCTAAAGTAATCTTATAGGAGTCAGGAATCGCGGGAAGAACTAAAAGCCATAAATGAAATCGAAAGAAACCCAAAGTATTTCTTCTCCTATGCCAAATCAAAGTCGAGAACACCATCCAGTATTGGGCCCCTACTTAAACAAGATGGGTCCTACACAGATGACAGCAAGGAAATGAGTGAGCTACTCAAGTCCCAATATGACTCAGTTTTTAGCAAGCCGCTAACCAGATTGAGAGTCGAAGATCAAAACGAATTTTTTATGAGAGAGCCACAAAATTTGGTTAACACAAGCCTATCCGATGTTATCCTGACGCCAAATGACTTCGAACAGGCGATAAATGACATGCCCATGCACTCTGCCCCAGGGCCAGACTCATGGAACTCCGTGTTCATCAAGAACTGCAAGAAGCCCCTATCACGAGCCTTTTCCATCCTATGGAGAGGAAGCATGGACACGGGTGGTCGTCCCACAGTTACTAAAAACAACAGACATATCCCCACTCCACAAAGGGGGCAGTAAAGCAACAGCAAAGAACTACAGACCGATAGCATTAACATCCCATATCATAAAAATCTTTGAAAGGGTCCTAAGAAGCAAGATCACCACCCATCTAGAAACCCATCAGTTACACAACCCAGGGCAACACGGGTTTAGAACAGGTCGCTCCTGTCTGTCTCAACTATTGGATCACTACGACAAGGTCCTAAATGCACTAGAAGATAAAAAGAATGCAGATGTAATATATACAGACTTTGCAAAAGCCTTCGACATGCGTGACCATGGCGTAATAGCGCACAAAATGCGTGCTAAAGGGATGACAGGAAAAGTCGGTCGATGGATCTATAATTTCCACACTAACAGAACACAGAGAGTAGTCGTCAACAGAGTAAAGTCTGAGGCAGCTACGGTGAAAAGCTCTGTTCCACAAGGCACAGTACTCGCTCCCATCTTGTTTCTCATCCTCATATCCGACATAGACAAGGATGTCAGCCACAGCACCGTGTCTTCCTTTGCAGATGACACCCGAATCTGCATGACAGTGTCTTCCATTGCAGACACTGCAAGGCTCCAGGCGGACATCAACCGAATCTTTCAGTGGGCTGCAGAAAACAATATGAAGTTCAACGATGAGAAATTTCAATTACTCAGATATGGTAAACATGAGGAAATTAAATCTTCATCAGAGTACAAAACAAATTCTGGCCACAAAATAGAGCGAAACACCAACGTCAAAGACCTGGGAGTGATCATGTCGGAGGATCTCACCTTCAAGGACCATAACATTGTATCAATTGCATCTGCTAGAAAAATGACAGGATGGATAATGAGAACCTTCAAAACTAGGGAGGCCAAGCCCATGATGACACTCTTCAGGTCACTTGTTCTATCTAGGCTGGAATATTGCTGCACACTAACAGCACCTTTCAAGGCAGGTGAAATTGCTGACCTAGAAAATGTACAGAGAACTTTCACGGCGCGCATAACGGAGATAAAACACCTCAATTACTGGGAGCGCTTGAGGTTCCTAAACCTGTATTCCCTGGAACGCAGGAGGGAGAGATACATGATTATATACACCTGGAAAATCCTAGAGGGACTAGTACCGAACTTGCACACGAAAATCACTCACTACGAAAGCAAAAGACTTGGCAGACGATGCACCATCCCCCCAATGAAAAGCAGGGGTGTCACTAGCACGTTAAGAGACCATACAATAAGTGTCAGGGGCCCGAGACTGTTCAACTGCCTCCCAGCACACATAAGGGGGATTACCAACAGACCCTTGGCAGTCTTCAAGCTGGCACTGGACAAGCACCTAAAGTCAGTTCCTGATCAGCCGGGCTGTGGCTCGTACGTTGGTTTGCGTGCAGCCAGCAGCAACAGCCTGGTTGATCAGGCTCTGATCCACCAGGAGGCCTGGTCACAGACCGGGCCGCGGGGGCGTTGACCCCCGGAACTCTCTCCAGGTAAACTCCAGGAGGCTTGCAGACTACCAAAATGACTAGCTTTTGGTTCTCGACCTTTACTGCTAAAACTTCCACTACATCATTTGAGGCATTAAGCAGTTCTGTGCAAACAAGTGACTCTGCAATGTACAGGCCACCCCCCCCCCCCTTTTGCCTGTTTACTCTGTCACATCTGTATAGGTTGTAACCTGGGATCCATATTTCGTTGTCCACGTGATCCTTTATGTGGGTCTCAGTGAAAGCCACGAACATTGCCTTTGTCTTTGCAAGCAGTCCACGGATGAAAGGTATTTTGTTGTTTGTTGCTGGCTTTAGACCCTGTATATTTGCAAAGAAGAATGTCATCGGACTGGTGGTATTGTTGGTACTGGGGGGGAATTTTTTTTCCGGCATTAGTATCTGTATCTGTTGGTTTGGAGTGGAGGCCATCGACTGTGGTTCCACTCCAGGAATGACTGGATTTGGTGTACGATTTCTGCCATTTCCTGCCAGTTTTTTTTCCTTCCTGGCACTAAAAAACCTCTCCCTCTTGAGTGGCTGTGGCTACCCAGGTTTTCCCATGGCCTGGATGTTTTGTATCTTTTTGTACCCTTTAGATGGTGTGCCTGGCAATTTAAGTTATAGCACAGTCTTTCCTGTACTGAAGAGGTACACATTTCAGGGTGAAAAAGCTTACAGGAAGGGAGTTTGCATTTCCCTGTTGTCATATGGGCACGGCATTTTCTAGGGTGGTCATAGTTGCATGTCCCGTCGGTTTTTCCAGATTTCCCATGTCTGCAGATACCAAGTGCATAGTATGTGCACAGGCTTGGTTTCCGTTTGCCTTGGGTTTCTGTGACTGTATTCCCTGTTGGTGCATGTTTCCCTGTCTTATTCCTATCCTCCCTAGCACCAACAATGGAGCTCCCACCAGTTGTTTTTGGTAATATATCCTCACTATTGCTAGTGGAGTCCTCTTGTTTGCTATTTCCTGTTGTATTTCTAGTTTGCAATATTGGTTTTATGTGATCTTTGACTACACTTGTTTCCCCACTACGGCTCCTGTCCCCTATGAGGTCATTTATATGTATTCCTTCCTGCGTATAATTCCCGACTACCTGGACAAAATCTCCAGCTTCACCATTACTGTCTCCCAGGACAGCACCTCCAGCTTCACCATTACTGTCTCCCAGGACAGCACCTCCAGCTTCACCATTACTGTCTCCCCAGGACAGCACC